>NC_134362.1:196189821-196323360 GCF_048569485.1 Anomaloglossus baeobatrachus | reverse complement strand
CCCGGATGCAGCCGCTATCAGAAGATGGAGCAGCTCCGTAACTGAGCATTTCTGCTGCTGCCTGCTGCCATCAGCACCGAGAACAGGTGATCGGCGGGGTGCGGGGTATCAGACCCCAGCCGATTTGACACTGATGACCTATGATAAGGATACGCCATCAATATAAAAGTAGTGGACAACCCCTTTAAGTAAAAAAAAAATAAAAACCATGAAAAACGTCTTTCTAAATTATGGTTCGCTTTGTGTCCCGTTCAGAGTTACACTGACTGGCCTCGTTCATTCCACTTACTGTGGAACTACAAGTCCCAGCATGTCCTAGCAGGTGAAATGATTGGCTTTGCTGTAGGAGTTCGGACCTGATGTTATATGAGAAGGGGCACATGTAGGACGCACAGGCTGGAGATTCCCGGGCAGCGCGGCCTGTGCGGTGAATGCAGAGGCCGCGTCACGCTCACGTCTCCATTTCCCGTTATTTACAGGCTTGCTTACTGATTCAGAGATTATTGATTGACATTGCTGCAATAATGAAGCGCTTTGCTCTCGGCAGTCACTTGTCAGGCGACACATGTAACACGCGATGAATGATAAATCCTGCCCGTGAGACGGGTCAGAGGGAGAGAGCTTGTACCAGAGCGGGTGAGAAGAGGCCAGCCCCGAAGAGGCAGCGAGCATTTCCTGCAAGGGCCGCTCGGTCAAGTGTGGAGATTGGATGAAAATGAGAGGCAAAGCTGGGTGACAATGTAACTGCTTCCTACGGGGAAACCCATCTCTCCTAGACTCCTTACAAGCAAACAAATGCAGCATTGAAACTTGGTGCTGTAATAGCGGCTGTCCTCCAATATCTGTTTGTGCTCCCTGTGTCTTCTTAGAACTTAGTGGGGTTGACTAAGCGCTCATCCCATCCGCTCCCTACCTAGTGCCTATTTCAGGGTCAGCCAGGGGCAGGTATCCTGCTCGGTGCATAGGTGCGGAACCCATCTAGGGTGGTGAGGGAAGCCAGGGTCAGGTATCCTGCTCGGCACATAGGTGTGGAATCTATCTAGGGTGTGTGAGGGAAGCCAGGTCAGGTATCCTGCTCAGTATATAGGTGTGGAACCTATCTAGGATGGTGAGGGCAGTCAGGGTCAGGTATCCTGCTCGGCGCATAGGTGCGGAATCTATGTAGGGTGGTGAGGGAAGCCAGGGTCAGGTATCCTGCTCGGCACATAGGTGTGGAATCTATCTAGGGTGGTGAGGGAAACCAGGGTCAGGTATCCTGCTCGGCACATAGGTGCGGAATCTATCTAGGGTGGTGAGGGAAGCCAGGGGTCAGGTATCCTACTCCTTGTATAGGTGAGGAACCTATCTAGGATGGTGAGGGAAGCCAGGGTCAGGTATCCTACTCGGGGCATAGGTGCGGAACCTATCTAGGGTGGTGAGGGAAGCCAGGGGTCAGGTATCCTACTCCTTGTATAGGTGAGGAACCTATCTAGGATGGTGAGGGAAGCCAGGGTCAGGTATCCTACTCGGGGCATAGGTGCGGAACCTATCTAGGTGGTGAGGGAAGCCAGGGGTCAGGTATCCTACTCGGGGCATAGGTGAGGAACCTATCTAGGGTGGTGAGGGAAACCAGGGGTCAGGTATCCTGCTCAGTATATAGGTGTGGAACCTATCTAGGGTGGTGAGGGAAGCCAGGGTCAGGTATCCTACTCGGTGCATAGGTGAGGAACTTATCTAGGGTGGTGAGGGAAGCCAGGGTCAGGTATCCTACTCGGGGCATAGGTGAGGAACTTATCTAGGGTGGAGAAGGAAGCCAGGGTCAGGTATCCTGCTCGGCGCATAGGTGTGGAACCTATCTAGGGTGGTGAGGGAAGCAGGGTCAGGTATCCTGCTCGTCGCATAGGTGTGGAATCTATCTAGGGTGGTGAGGGAAGCCAGGGTCAGGTATCCTGCTCGGCACATAGGTGCGGAATCTATCTAGGGTGGTGAGGGAAGCCAGGGTCAGGTATCCTGCTCGGCACATAGGTGTGTAACCTATCTAGGGTGGTGAGGGAAGCCAGGGACAGGTATCCTACTCGGGGCATAGGTGCGGAACCTATCTAGGGTGGAGAAGGAAGCCAGGGTCAGGTATCCTGCTCGGCGCATAGGTGTGGAACCTATCTAGGGTGGTGAGGGAAGCCAGGGTCAGGTATCCTGCTCGGCGCATAGGTGTGGAACCGATCTAGGGTGGTGAGGGAAGCCAGGGCCAGGTATCCTGCTCGGCGCATAGGTGTGGAACCTATCTAGGGTGGAGAAGGAAGCCAGGGTCAGGTATCCTGCTCGGCGCATAGGTGTGGAACCTATCTAGGGTGGAGAAGGAATCCAGGGTCAGGTATCCTGCTCGGCGCATAGGTGCGGAACCTATCTAGGGTGGTGAGGGAAGCCAGGGCCAGGTATCCTGCTCGGCGCATAGGTGTGGAACCTATCTAGGGTGGTAAGGGAAGACAGGGCCAGGTATCCTGCTCGGCGCATAGGTGTGGAACCTATCTAGGGTGATGAGGGAAGCCACGGCCAGCAGTAGGTTTAATCAGTTGTCACCATCTCTCCTTTCCCTAGACACAGGGTTTCCTTTCCCTTTCGCCATTCGCTTGGACTTCCCCGTACCTAGCATGGCAATTACCTTTCCAAGGACAGTAGTTCATTTAGCAAGAGACACAGAGTTGGGAAATATCATTTTTTTCTCATTTTAGTTCAGTATTTTTAAAGTATTTTATTTAAATAATTTAGTATAAATTTATTTTAGTGTAAAATGCTACTGAAAAGCAAGAATAGCAATAAAAAAAAAAAGCTTGACTCTGATACTCAGGTTGGGAGAAGAAGAAGGACTCAAGACCTGGCAGCATTTCACCAGATTTTACCCAAAATGCTGAACAAAACATATTAAAAAAAAAACTATATATCCCCAAATTCAGGGTCAATGATTCTCCCTCTGGACTTAATGTTAATTGGGGGGTTTCCCCAGTCCTAAATTAGGTGTCATAATTATATAGAACAGGAAAAATAAAAATTGTCAATACTATGACAGTCACTGTAATTGTTTTTTCATACCATAGGCAGACTAAAAAAAATAAAAGGAGTGACAAAATCCTGTTGGTAGGGCGTTCTCTGGATTTGGATGTGTCAGTGTGCACCAGACTGGATCGGTGGATTTCAACCAAATGTGTAATCGCAATCCTGCCGAGAAAGCTATGATAAACTTTTGCAAAAATACTCACATCACACGCATAATGAACTTCATTGACAGCGTATTTCTGTTTAAAGTGCTCTGGAGGATGGATCCTAGGGAGGAACAGAAAAAAAAAAACAATCAATGGCTTTATCAGCAATGAAATAATTACTGCACTACCATGCCCAGGTGCTCAGTACTCGTAACTAGTGATGAGCGGGCACTACCATGCTCAGGTGCTCAGTACTGGTAACTAGTGATGAGCAGGCACTACCATGCTCAGGTGCTCAGTACTCGTAACTAGTGATGAGTGGGCACTACCATGCTCAGGTGCTCTGTACTGGTAACTAGTGATGAGCGGGCACTACCATGCTCAGGTGCTCAGTACTCGTAACTAGTGATGAGCAGGCACTACATGCTCGGGTGCTCAGTACTCGTAACTAGTGATGAGCGGGCACTACCATGCTCAGGTGCTCTGTACTGGTAACTAGTGATGAGCGGGCACTACCATGCTCGGGTGCTCTGTACTGGTAACTAGTGATGAGCGGGCACTACCATGCTCAGGTGCTCAGTACTCGTAACTAGTGATGAGTGGGCACTACAATGCTCAGGTGCTCAGTACTCATAACTAGTGATGAGTGGGCACTACCATGCTCGGGTGCTCTGTACTGGTAACTAGTGATGAGCGGGCAATACCATGCTCGGGTGCTCTGTACTGGTAACTAGTGATGAGCGAGCACTACCATGCTCAGGTGGTCAGTACTCGTAACTAGTGATGAGCGGGCACTACCATGCTCAGGTGCTCAGTACTCGTAACTTGTGATGAGCGGGCACTACCATGCTCGGGTGCTCAGTACTGGTAACTAGTGATGAGCGGGCACTACATGCTCGGGTGCTCGGTACTCGTAACTAGTGATGAGCGGGCACTACCATGCTCGGGTGCTCAGTACTGGTAACTAGTGATGAGCGGGCAATACCATGCTCGGGTGCTCTGTACTGGTAACTAGTGATGAGCGAGCACTACCATGCTCAGGTGGTCAGTACTCGTAACTAGTGATGAGCGGGCACTACCATGCTCAGGTGCTCAGTACTCGTAACTAGTGATGAGCGGGCACTACCATGCTCGGGTGCTCAGTACTGGTAACTAGTGATGAGCGGGCACTACCATGCTCGGGTGCTCGGTACTCGTAACTAGTGATGAGCGGGCACTACCCATGCTCAGGTGTCAGTACTGGTAACTAGTGATGAGCGGGCACTACCATGCTCAGGTGCTCAGTACTCGTAACTAGTGATGAGCGGGCACTACCATGCTCAGGTGCTCAGTACTGGTAACTAGTGATGAGCGGGCACTACCATGCTCAGGTGCTCAGTACTGGTAACTAGTGATGAGCGGGCACTACCATGCTCGGTACTCGTAACTACTGATGAGCGGGCACTACCATGGTCGGGTGCTCAGTACTGGTAACTAGTGATGAGCGGGGCACTACCATGCTCGGGTGCTCGGTACTCGTAACTAGTGATGAGCGGGCACTACCATGCTCGGGTGCTCAGTACTGGTAACTAGTGATGAGCGAGCACTACCATGCTCGGGTGCTCAGTACTGGTAACTAGTGATGAGCGGGCACTACCATGCTCGGTACTCGTAACTAGTGATAAGCGGGCACTACCATGCTCGGGTGCTCAGTACTGGTAACTAGTGATGAGCGGGCACTACCATGCTCGGGTGCTCGTAACTAGTGATGAGCGGGCACTACCATGCTCGGGTGCTCAGTACTGGTAACTAGTGATGAGCGGGCACTACCATGCTTGGGTGCTCAGTACTGGTAACTAGTGATGAGCGGGCACTACCATGCTGAGGTGCTCAGTACTCGTAACTAGTGATGAGCGGGCACTACCATGCTCAGGTGCTCAGTACTGGTAACTAGTGATGAGCGGGCACTACCATGCTCAGGTGCTCAGTACTGGTAACTAGTGATGAGTGAGCACTACCATGCTCGGGTGCTCAGTACTGGTAACTAGTGATGAGCGGGCAACTACCATGCTCAGGTGCTCAGTACTGGTAACTAGTGATGAGCGGGCACTACCATGCTCAGGTGCTCAGTACTCGTAACTAGTGATGAGCGGGCACTACCATGCTCGGGTGCTCAGTACTGGTAACTAGTGATGAGCGGGCAACTACCATGCTCAGGTGCTCAGTACTGGTAACTAGTGATGAGCGGGCACTACCATGCTCAGGTGCTCAGTACTGGTAACTAGTGATGAGCGGGCACTACCATGCTCAGGTGCTCAGTACTCGTAACTAGTGATGAGCGGGCACTACCATGCTCAAAAGTACTGAGCACCCGAGCATGGTAATGCCCGCTCATCACTAGTTACGAGTACTGAGCACCCGAGCATGGTAATGCCCGCTCATCACTAGTTACGAGTACTGAGCACCCGAGCATGGTAGTGCCCGCTCATCACTAGTTACGAGTACTGAGCACCCGAGCATGGTAGTGCCCGCTCATCACTAGTTACTAGTACTGAGCACCTGAGCATGGTAGTGCTCGCTCATCACTAGTTACCAGTACTGAGCACCCGAGCATGGTAGTGCCCGCTAATCACTAGTTACCAGTACTGAGCACCCGAGCATGGTAGTGCCCGCTCATCACTAGTTACTAGTACTGAGCACCTGAGCATGGTAGTGCTCGCTCATCACTAGTTACCAGTACTGAGCACCCGAGCATGGTAGTGCCCGCTAATCACTAGTTACCAGTACTGAGCACCCGAGCATGGTAATGCCCGCTCATCACTAGTTACGAGTACTGAGCACCCGAGCATGGTAGTGCCCGCTCATCACTAGTTACGAGTACTGAGCACCCGAGCATGGTAGTGCCCGCTCATCACTAGTTACCAGTACTGAGCACCTGAGCATGGTAGTGTCCGCTAATCACTAGTTACCAGTACTGAGCACCCGAGCATGGTAGTGCCCGCTCATCACTAGTTACCAGTACTGAGCATGGTAGTGCCCGCTCATCACTAGTTACCAGTACTGAGCACCTGAGCATGGTAGTGCCCGCTAATCACTAGTTACCAGTACTGAGCACCTGAGCATGGTAGTGTCCGCTCATCACTAGTTACGAGTACTGAGCACCTGAGCTTGGTAGTGCCCGCTAATCACTAGTTACCAGTACTGAGCACCTGAGCATGGTAGTGCCCGCTCATCACTAGTTACGAGTACTGAGCACCTGAGCATGGTAGTGCCCGCTCATCACTAGTTATTACCAATAGATTCGCTTGTACCGTTTTCTTCCCTATTTAACCCCAAAGTAAAATTGTTGCTGAGGCAGTCTTCTAATCTGTGATACATTTGCAATTTGCAGACATTTGGCCAAATCAGTTAAGCGTAAAGTAAAAAATACCTTTAAAAAATAATCCTGCGCTTGGCGCTCCGGTGTGCATGCTCCTTACATGAACTCATGTTTGTTTACTGAGATATTTTATCATAATTGCTCGCTTTGGAAAAACACAAATTACGCTGTAGATTTCCCACCAGCTGCGTCACGACATTATGCAGCACGCATGGCAGCGGCTTTACAGACAGGTTCCTAATTATGTGAATGGGAAGGGAGAACATTTCCCTTCTCCTCTGTGGTAGAAAGTGTAGAAAACTGCAAATAGAAAGCAATTCGCCTGCACGGTGTGAAGATAGCCGGGAATGAGGAGTCCGGCTATAGAGGATCTGAACCAACAGGACAACTACCATAACACTCCCACCTGCTCTTCCCATTGTCCCCTTCCCACATAATCACCTGCACCGCCCACCAGTCCGACAGGCGACGCCAGATTTTTAATTTTCCACTAGTTTTTCACACCCTTGCCATATATCATAGCTCTTCATATCAAAATATTTTGTAATATATTTGAATTGAATGTATAGCTTATATTAGTGCGCCTCTCTGCAGGGATCACATAATCAATGATTGGATTACCTAAACCCTTTACTTTTAAAATGAACATCACAGCACTTCAATAGCAAAGGTGTTAGCCCCTACTGTTACTGCTGAAGGAGAAGTACAGCCCTGTTACTGTGTTGTTTCCCTCCCCAGGTTTACTGTGTGCTAATACTACAATTTCCATCATACAGTACAGTAGCCTCTGAGAGCACTTAGTATGCCCCCTCCATTTTCCACCCAACCTTATTGCCATAGAAACAGTCCTGACAAAAAAATGGGAGGTACCAAGTTTAAGAGCAACCCAGGATAGGTCCCAGCCCATCTGGCAATTGCAAGATGATCAGAACAGCCAGGCCACTGTGTTTGTTATGCAAATATCGCCGCTTTTCAGTTGTCCATGTTAGTGATTGGATTACTTAAACCCTTTGCTTTTAAAATGAACATCGCAGCACTTCACTAGCAAAGATGTCAGCCCCTGCTGTTAGTGCTGAAGGAAACTGCCAGCTCAACTTGTGTGTGGCATACTAATTGTGTTTTCAGGACGCATGCTCAGTAGGCTGTCAATCACTCCAAAACGTCTATACACACCATCACAAGACCAGTGATAACTCCTTTTATTTGGTCTGATTTCTGAGCCGGTGTTATGCATATTCTTCTTCCTCCTCCTTTTCCGGCTCAGAAATCAGACCAAATAAAAAGGAAGTTGTCACTGGGCTTGTGATGGTGGGTATAGACGTTTTGAAGTGATTGACAGCCTACTGAGCATGCATCCTGAAGAGACAATTACTCTGCCACACACAAGCTGAGCTGCCAGTTTTCTTCAGCAGGGGCTGACACCTTTGCTAGTAAAGTGCAGCTATGTTCATTTCAAAAGCAAAGGGTTTAGTTAAACCAATTACTAACATGGACAACTGAAAAGCGCCAATATTTGCATAAAACACACCGTAGCAGAGCTGCACTGATCATCTAGCAATTGCCAGATGGGCTGAAACCTATCCTGGACTGCTTTGACACTTGGTACCTCCCAATTTCTTTGTCAGAACTGTTTCTATGGCAATATGGGTTGGGTGGAAAATGGAAGGGGCGTGCTAAGCGCTCCCATAGGCTACTGCACTGCATGATGGAAATTGAAGTATCATACAGTAAACCTGGGGAGGGGAACAACACAGTGACAGGGCTGTATTGATCATCCTGCAAATGCCAGATGGGCTGGAACCTAACCTGGACTGCTTTGACACTTGGTACCTCCCAATTTCTTTGTCAGAACTGTTTCTATGGCAATATGGGTTGGGTGGAAAATGGAAGGGGCGTGCTAAGCGCTCTCTCACAGGCTACTGCATTGCATGATGGAACTTGAAGTATTAGCACACAGTAAGCCTGGGGAGGGGAAGAGATCGATGTCAACATCAGAGCTGCAGCTACCAAATGATGCTAACTGCATGGCAAAAGGTTTATATTACTACAGATTATAAATGTTCTGCAAATCCTGTAGTCACATCCAAAGCTTTTCATGCATTTTACAAACATATTGGAAAATAGCACAGGTCTACACAAAATATTTTTTGTAATCATCGCAGGTGACTTTGTACTTTTCTGAATCATCTTTTTGTCCTGATTTAGTTTTTCTGTAGCACGTATAGTTTCCATGGAGCAGCATCATTATTATAAGATGCAGGAAATATACTGGCTACATTAAGAAAACAGCAAAAAAATATCAGCAGAAATTAAAAGTGCTGACATTAGACTGTCGTTGATACGATTTTTCAGGGTTTTTCCTATATAACATCCAACAGTAATCTGCCATCATTGAGTCATTCCAAAAACCCTGGTAGCGGTGTTTCATTACTTTAATGTCCTGGTGAAACCGCTCGCCTTGTTCATCGCTTACATCCCCAAGATTTTGAGGGAAGAAATCTAAATGTGAATGCAAAAAGTGCATTTTCGGAGACATGCGACATCAAAGACATTCTCAACACCTTTAACATATTCTGGATGTCACGGGGTTCTTCTCCAGTATCATACAATCAACAGAGCGAGAGATGAGTGACAATCCGTTTATTCTAAGCAAGTCAGAAGGTCCATAAAAATAATACACCACACAGAGGGTAAAATAGTCCAGGAACACTGATTCAGTCCAGTAAGCCGCCCAACCTACACCCCACCTACTGTCTCCTCCCCAAAAACCCATAGAATGTAAGCCCGCAAGGGAAGGCCCTCTTCCCTCTGTACTAGTCTGTCTATTGCAACTTATATATGTATTCTGTATGTAACCCCCTTCTCATGTACAGCACCATGGAATCAATGGTTCTCTATATACAAATATTATTATTATTATTATTAATAATAAGCGAAAAATGTTTAGGTCTCTCTGGGGAGCAGCAGCTTCTCCCCCAGAGGATGAATCTTCCTGCTTGTCTCTTGTCCTTCTCCAGACAGACTGAATAATTGCCCCAAGTAAGCAGAGAGTTTGGGTGGATTCCAGCCCCCCTCCCCCACACATAGGGACAGAAGCACTGCAGGGGGTTATTAACCTGCAGACAGGACAAACAATACATAGAATGGACAGAGCACCACGCCTAAAATATGAACCTACACAAAATGATACAAAACCCATCACACCATCACACTGGAGCTTTATTTTTTCCTAAAATGTTTTCACAGATCCACTTGAAGCTTTTCCAAGAATTCCTTATCATTTAGAGTTCCTTCAAACACATCATCTCTCATAAGCTCTCTGATCTGAGGACCAACAAATCCCACATCCTTCAGTTTTGCTGGTGAAATGCTGGAGAATCTCTGTGAAATGTACTGGAACCCTGGTGAATTTGACTTTGGTTTTCACAAAGTTTTTAATCAATCCCAACTTTACATGTAGTGGAGGAAGAAAGATTTTTGTTGGAGAAACTAAAGGATTCTGCTGAACATTGTCTCTATCTGGAGCATAGAGGTTTCTCTGTCCCCAATCATAATGAACATAATGCTCTACTGTCCCATAAACACAGGAAGCAACAATATTGTATGAAACCTCCTTGTGTTTCCATAAGCACACCAATTACTGTCAAATCTCCACAGATATGCCATTGATGATGCTTATATTGTACTAGCTGTAGTACCCGGCATTGCCCAGGACTGTAACTGTCTCTCAGTCTCTTTCCCAGTCTCGGTCTGTCTCCCTGTCTGACTGTCTCTTACCCTTTCCCTGGCCCCGTCCCTTTCCCTGGCCCCGTCCCTTTCCCTGGCCCCGTCCCTTTCCCCGGCCCCGTCCCTTTCCCCGGCCCCGTCCCTTTCCCCGGCCCCGTCCCTTTCCCCGGCCCCGTCCCTTTCCCCGGCCCCGTCCCTTTCCCTGGCCCCGTCCCTTTCCCTGGCCCCGTCCCCGTCCCTGTCCCTTTCAGTCTCTGTCCCTGTCCACATTGTGACATGCCAACATTCTTCTGAAGTTCTGGTTGCATTGTGGCTCCTAGCTCCATTGACTTTAATGGAGGCAGGTTTTTTGCAGATAACTAAAGTGCAGGGTTAAAATTTCCCCTCAAAACATAGTCTGTAAGGTACCCGTAGTCAAACTGGGTGTCTGTGCAAAATTTTGTGATTGTACATGCAACGGTGCAGATTCCGTTAGCGGACATACATACATACACTTACATACATACATACATACATACATACATACATACATACATACACTCAGTTTTATATATTCGATCCAAAAGAACTGACAGATTTTCATAACTTTCCTTTAGATGGCATGCGTGAGCAATAGGGATTGATAGTTTCATATTTCCGTTTTGACGCAAAACTGCTTTCAAACTTCTCTGGGATGAGTCAAACAATCACCAATCTGCAACAAGATACTCTTGATTCAGTTCTTCCAAGAAGCCATTTACTTTGTTACAGTAAACCATTGCTCCATCAACTGGGAAAAAATTGTGTTAAAGTGTTACTTCTGTTTCGGTAATAACACACTTTCACATCATCATGAAGAAGATTCTTCTGTTTCAACCTAGATGCAAGAAGTTCAGGTTTATCTTTTGTCAATGAAAGGTCATTTAATTCATGTTGAGTGAAGCCTTCTGGCTGCTCCATCAGGTACATGGTCATCTTGCCTTGAGGTCTCCATGTCTTCGCCAGTAGCTTCAGCTCCATCCAATCCATACAATCATGGTATAGGACATATTACCTTTGCTGATTATTTTTTTTGTGTGTTGACCAGTGCAATTAAATAAAGACCATACAAGATGAAGCCAAATTGACTATTTCTAATACGACCGAAAGCACCGATGCCAGAAGACCGATGCAGAAACAAAACAGGTACTCCCAGACTGCGCTTTCTTATGTATTTGCAGATCTTGCAAGAAATATGAATTGTTGTCTTGTGGATTGGGGATAAAGCAGAAGTTATCAAGCAAGATGTTGCTGCATTTCTGTTCCTGACATTTAGATGCTGCTGGAAGGAATGATGTAAAAGTGTAAATATTGTCTGAAAGCTGTACATGAAGATGACCCAGGGGAACAGAAGCATTTCTAGTTCTTGCATCTGCCGGGAAAAAAAAATAAAAAAAATAAAAAAAATTCTTGAAAAGAGAAGGAGGCGCAGTCGTAAGATACAGAATGGGACAAGGTGACTGAGCAGCCAATTAGCGCCAAGTCAATTAGCGCCAATCAAGCGCTGCATTCCCAGAATGCTCAGAGTTTTGTCAAGTAAACAGATGGACTGTTCCGGATAGCTCTCCTCCTGTTTAGATTTTGTGGCAGCGAGAAGCGGAAACAGCAGGAACAGTGCGCAAGATGTCGCTGAATAATACATGCCGGCCGTCAAGTGACTTCACAAAGCAGGACGGGATAACAAAAAATAAATTAAGGAAGAAATTCACAACCCAAAAAAGGACAACGAATGACCTAAGAAGCTGAGCAAATCTTTACTAATTCATCATCTAACAGCTCCGTATGAACATCCTAAATAAACACCGCCACTATGTACAAGAATATAACTACTATAATACTGCCCGTATGTACAAGAATATAACTACTATAATACTGCCCCTATGTACAAGAACATAAATACTATAATACTGCCCTCTATGTACAAGAATATAACTACTATAATACTGTCCACTATGTACAAGAATATAACTACTATAATACTGCCCCCTATGTACAAGAATATAACTACTATAATACTGCCCCTATGTACAAGAATATAACTACTATAATACTGTCCACTATGTACAAGAATATAACTACTATAATACTGTCCACTATGTACAAGAATATAACTACTATAATACTGTCCACTATGTACAAGAATATAACTACTATAATACTGCTCCATATGTACAAGAATATAACTACTATAATACTGCCCCCTATGTACAAAATTTAACTACTATAATACTGCCCCAATGTACAAGAATATAACTACTATAATACTGCTACTATGTACAAGAATATAAGTAGTATAATACTGCTCCTATGTACAAGAATATAAGTAGTATAATACTGCCCCATATGTACAAGAATATAACTAGTATAATACTGCCCCTATGTACAAGAATATAACTACTATAATACTGACCCCTATGTACAAGAATAACACTAGTATAATACTGCTACTATGTACAAGAATAAAACTACTATAAAACTGCCCTCTATGTACAAAAATATAACTACTATAATACTGCCCCCTATAAACAAGAATATAACTACTATAATACTGCCCCTATGTACAAGAATATAACTACTATAATACTGTCCACTATGTACAAGAATATAACTACTATAATACTGTCCACTATGTACAAGAATATAACTACTATAATACTGCCCCCTATGTACAAGAATATAACTACAATAATACTGCCCCCTATGTACAAGAATATAACTACTATAATACTGCTCCTATGTACAAGAATATAAGTAGTATAATACTGCTCCTATGTACAAGAATAACACTATTATAATACTGCCCCCTATGTACAAGAATATAAGTAGTATAATACTGCCCCCTATGTACAAAAATATAACTACTATAATACTGCCCTCTATGTACAAAAATATAACTACTATAATACTGCTCCCTATGTATAAGAATATAACTACTATAATACTGCCCTTATGTACAAGACTATAACTGCTATAATACTGCCCCCTATAAACAAGAATATAACTACTATAATACTGCTCCCTATGTACAAGAATATAACTACTATAATACTGCCCCCTATGTACAAAAATGTAACTACTATAATACTGCCCCAATGTACAAGAATATAACTACTATAATACTGCCCCTATGTACAAGAATATAACTACTATAATACTGCCCCTATGTACAAGAATATAACTACTATAATACTGCTCCTATGTACAAGAATATAAGTAGTATAATACTGCTCCTATGTACAAGAATATAACTAGTATAATACTGCCCCTATGTACAAGAATATAACTACTATAATACTGACCCCTATGTACAAGAATAACACTAGTATAATACTGCTCCTATGTACAAGAATAAAACTACTACAAAACTGCCCTCTATGTACAAAAATATAACTACTATAATACTGCCCCCTATAAACAAGAATATAACTACTATAATACTGCCCCTATGTACAAGAATATAACTACTATAATACTGCCCCTATGTACAAGAATATAACTACTATAATACTGCCCCCTATGTACAAGAATATAACTACTATAATACTGCCCCCTATGTACAAGAATATAACTACTATAATACTGCTCCTATGTACAAGAATATAACTACTATAATACTGCCCCTATGTACAAGAATATAACTACTATAATACTGCCCCCTATGTACAAGAATATAACTACTATAATACTGCTCCTATGTACAAGAATATAAGTAGTATAATACTGCTCCTATGTACAAGAATATAACTAGTATAATACTGGCCCCTATGTACAAGAATAACACTAGTATAATACTGCCCCCTATGTACAAGAATATAACTAGTATAATACTGCCCCCTATGTACAAAAATATAACTACTATAATACTGCCCTCTATGTACAAAAATATAACTACTATAATACTGCTCCCTATGTATAAGAATATAACTGCTATAATACTGCCCCTATGTACAAGAATATAACTACTATAATACTGCTCCTATGTACAAGAATATAACTACTATAATACTGCTCCCTATGTACAAGAATATAACTGATATAATACTGCCCCTATGTGCAAGAATATAACTACTATAATACTGCTCCCTATGTACAAGAATATAACTACTATAATACTGCTCCCTATGTACAAGAATATAACTGATATAATACTGCCCCTATGTGCAAGAATATAACTACTATAATATTGCCCCTATGTACAGGAATAAAACTACTATAATACTGCCCCCTATGTACAAGAATATAACTATTATAATACTGTACTAATATAGGTAACTCAGGATCAGTAATGTAATGTATGTACACAGTGACTGCACCAGCAGAATAGTGAGTGCAGCTCTGGAGTATAATACAGGAGGTAACTCAGGATCAGTAATGTAATGTATGTACACAGTGACTGCACCAGCAGAATAGTGAGTGCAGCTCTGGAGTATAATACAGGATGTAACTCAGGATCAGTAATGTAATGTATGTACACAGTGACTGCACCAGCAGAATAGTGAGTGCAGCTCTGGAGTATAATACAGGAGGTAACTCAGGATCAG
Source organism: Anomaloglossus baeobatrachus (assembly GCF_048569485.1). Classification (NCBI taxonomy): domain Eukaryota; kingdom Metazoa; phylum Chordata; class Amphibia; order Anura; family Aromobatidae; genus Anomaloglossus; species Anomaloglossus baeobatrachus. The sequence goes on along the minus strand of NC_134362.1, from coordinate 196,308,541 downwards.
TAATGTAATGTATGTACACAGTGACTGCACCAGCAGAATAGTGAGTGCAGCTCTGGAGTATAATACAGGAGGTAACTCAGGATCAGTAATGTAATGTATGTACACAGTGACTGCACCAGCAGAATAGTGAGTGCAGCTCTGGAGTATAATACAGGAGGTAACTCAGGATCAGTAATGTAATGTATGTACACAGTGACTGCACCAGCAGAATAGTGAGTGCAGCTCTAGAGTATAATACAGGATGTAACTCAGGATCAGTAATGTAATGTATGTACACAGTGACTGCACCAGCAGAATAGTGAGTGCAGCTCTGGAGTATAATACAGGAGGTAACTCAGGATCATTTGTAATTGACACTTCAGTCCTTTTGGCACAGATTATACACGGGGACAGGTCCATGTTACTCTGCTTATACTTTACTCGAGCAACTAAAGAAAATTACCATTTTTAACATGAAGCAAATTAGAGGCTTGTAATATGAGGGGTGACAGCTCCACTTATCAAATGCATAACTCACCCTCATTTTTCCATTAGTGGATTACATGTATATAGCTATTAATGAGATCACTCGCATGTCTTCATGTAAAAGCGCAGGATGCATTTCCAATCACGCACTTAAAGATAATGATATTAAGAGCCGCTGAACCGATGCGACGCAGCAGCTGCTGCACAATATGTTGTACTTTCGGAATATCTCTAATCAATGTATTGAGTCATTCTGAAATTTAGAATTAATGAGAAGTAAATGGCAGCGCTATTTTAATTACACAAATTGCGGAAAACACGACCAAGTTAGTGGTTAATTTAATTCTTGGGAATTAGCCCCTTCTGTCCTCACCTGCTGGACCCCGGCCTGAGATGTGAATTATTTATTAGTGGCGGTAATCGGGAGCGGAGCGGGAGGAATCTGGCGACACTTGGTGTTAACGAAAGTGCAATGTGAATGTTTCCATAATCCTAGCGAGGCTCGCAGTTTAATATACAAATCCTGGTCTATGTGCGAAACGCGCAGGGGGATCAGGAGTCGTGCATGGGCAACCGTCCGTTCTTAAAGGAGCCTCATACCGTGGTGTTCTAGGAATACAGAGATAAGTGAGGGTCAGACACCCGGCTATCCACCGATCAGCTGTCAGCAGTATTATTAGCAGCCTGGTGTTAGCCGGGATGGCACACTGCGGAGTAGTCATTCTCACGCTCCACAGATCAGCTCCCATTGAAATGAGTAGGATCTGCAGTCCCCGAGAATGGATACACGCAGGGTATCGTACTCTTTTGGCTCCATAAACAGTGTTACACACCCGTTTTGGATCAGTGCTTTGCATCCCTCACCCCGGTCCGCTTAAATCTGTTGTGCTCCACTTCGTTGGGCCTTGCAGATGATCCAGTGTGATAACAATGATTAAATGTCTGATGTTCACATTGTACTGCAATAAATTTTTCACTTAAATATAAGCAATATATGTGGGAGTCGGAGTCGTTGAGTCGGAGCAAGGGAAATTGAGGAGTTGGAGTCGCAGGTTTGGCTTACCAACTCCACAACCCTGCTACAAACGCTCACAGGACACACACCTCTGTCTTGGTATAAAGACTTCAGTGTTCCTAAAGCCTGCTTTACACGTTGCAATTTCGCATACGATATCGTATGCGATTTGCAACGCCCCCATCGTATGTGTGGCATGTTCAATTTGTTGAACGTGTCGCACAAACAATTAACCCCGTCACATGTACTTACCCGTCCATACGACCTCAATGTGGGCGGCGAACATCCACTTCCTGGAGTGGGAGGGACGTTCGGCGTCACAGCGACGTCACGCGGCAGACGGCCAATAGAAGCGGAGGGGCGGAGATAAGCGCGACGTAAACATCCCGCCCACCTCCTTCCTTCCGCATTGCTGGCCGGGAGCCGCAGGACGCAGGTAAGATCTGTTCATCGTTCCTGGGGTGTCACACACTGCGATGTGCGCTACCCCGGGTACGATGAACAATCTGACGTGCAATTCTAGAGACAGGTACGATGTGTGTGCGATGAACGTTTTAACGTTCAATCACAATCGCACGTACCTGTCACACAATGTACCTTACGATGCCGGATGTGCGTCACTTACGACGTGACCCCGCCGACACATTGTAAGATACATTGCAGCGTGTAAAGCGGGCTTAAGACTATGGTCTCCAGGACATCTCCTGCCTGCGGTTTCCAGTATCTCAGCTACCTGTCTGGGGTCTCCAGAACATCTCCCTGCCTGCGGTTTCCAACATCATAGCTACATATCTGTGGTCTCCAGGACATATCCTGCCTGCGGTTTCCAGTATCTCAGCTACCTGTCTGCAGTCTCCAAAACATCTCCCTGGCTGCGGTTTCCAACATCTCAGCTGTTTGCGGTCTTAAGGACTTCTCCTACCTTCAGTCTCATGGATATCTGCTGCCTAACAGCAGTTTCCAGTATCTCAGCTACCTGTCTGCAGCTCCAGGACATCTCCTGCCTGTGGTTTCCAGTATCTCCGCTACCTGTCTGCAGTCTCCAAGACATCTATCTACCTGCAGTTTCCAGTATCTCAGCTACCTGTCTGCAGTCTCCAGGACATCTCCTGCCTGCGGTTTCCACTATCTCAGCTACCTGTCTGCGGTCTCCAGGACATCCTCTTCCTCCCTGCAGTTTCCAATATTTCAGCCACCTGCCTGCACTCTCCAGGACATCTCCTGCCTGCCTGTAGTCTTTGTGCTGATTAGGCCAAACCAGACCCTTTTTGAGGCTTCTTTGCAGCAATTTCACCATAAGGACCATGTCTCACATTCTCCTCTGGACAGTTGCTGTGGAGACGTGTCTGTTATTTGATGTCTGTGCATCATATATAAGTTCTGTTCTCTGAGATGCTGTCAAATTCCAATTTCAAGTGATAACCCTGAACTTATCCTCTGCAGCAGAGGTCATTCATGGCATTCCTTTCCTTGGACGGTCCTCATGAGAGACAGTTTCATCATAGTGATTTCTAGTTTTCATGACTTGAGGACGCCTTCAAAGTTCTAGCAACTTTCATGATTGACTGCACTTGGTAAAGTGTCGTTTATCTCTTACTCAAGTGGTTCTTGCCATTTTTTGGCTTAGAACAATTGTGGAAAAAGAACAAGCACTGTATGAACTGGGTAGCAACAGTGCCTCTGCAAAACACACCTAAGGGTCGTAAACACTTTCTGGAGGTCTGTGAGTTCACAGATGAACTCTTTATGAGGCGATCTGGCATTGGAAACCATTCCATGTGACAACCTGAGAAAATGCCAAGGGGATGTAAAAAAAAAAAAAAAAAAAAAAGTATATATTATATTTATATATTTTATTTTTTATATATATATATATATATATATATATATATATATATATATATATATATATATATATATATATATATATATATATATATATATATATATATATATATATAAAAAATATATAAATATTATAAAAAATATATAAATAGAAAATATATAAATATAATAAAAAAAAATATATAAATATAATTATATATATATATATATTATATTTATATATTTTATTTTTTATATATATATATATATATATATATATATATATATATATATATATATATATATATATATATATATATATATATATATATATATATAAAAAAATATATAAATATAATAAAAAATATATAAATAGAAAATATATAAATATAATAAAAAAAATATATAAATATAATATATATATATATAATTATATTTATATATTTTATTTTTTATATATATATATATAAGAAATAAAATATATAAATATAATAAAAAATTTATATATATATATATATATACATACACACACACACACTTTATATATATATTTATATTTATTTTTTTTATTTATTTTTTTATTTTATTTTTTTTTTTTTTTAAATTGGAGGCGGGTTCTTCTACGAGAACTTAAGTCTCTTTAGGCCAGTGTTATGAGATTGATATGGAACAACAAAAGACATAGAATATTATTGGGCTGCCCATTTAAGAAGGATCCTTTCCTGGGTCTCAAAATGGACAAATAGAGAAATTGTGGTTGGCTCCCATTCATCCAAACTCTTTGTTGTGGTCTGAACGCCCTTTTAGACCCTCAATTCCATTACTAGGTCCTATAACGTTTAATTTAGACATTTGGCATTCGTGTGTGACCAGGTTTGGGTTGAAGTCACCTAACTTGCCTATCCTTTAAATTTATCAACCTTTAATTCCCAATAGTCTGGACTCTCCTATGGCTCATCCCTGCATCTCGGTTGGGCTGTTCAGATTTGCAGAGTTGGTCGATGGGAAGTCTCTGGAGATGCACTCCTTTGATTGCAGTATTTTTCGGATTATAAGACGCACTTTTCCTCCCATAAATTTTGGAGGAAAATGAAGGGTGCGTCATAATCCAAATGTAGCTTACCGGGAGTTGGAGAATGCGCGCTGTGCTGACCGCGGGGCCCTGTGCTGGCCGCGGGGGGGCTGCGCTGGCTGTGTGGAGTAGAGCAATGCAGTGCAACAGGTGTCCTAGATGCTCTGTCGGCGGTGCGGGCTTCAAAGAAATGGAGCCCGGAGTCGGCGCGTGCGCAAGATGGAGCTCTCGGCTCATGATCTCATCTGCGCACACGCCGCCTCCAGCCCAGTTATCTCCCAACAGCGAACATAATGAAAATGGCGCCCAGAGGTGGCGCGTGCTCAGATGAGATCTCGGCTTGTCATTGAATCAATAGCTCAATCTGCACTCGCACCGGCCTCGGGTGCCATTTCTTTGAAGCGTGCATCACCGACAGAGCATCTGGGACACCCACCCCACTCCACACAGCCAGCACAGCCCCCACCGCAGCATTGCCCTACTCCACCACCGCCCCTTCCTCCTGTGATGCCGCACCAAACCAAAGCTGCACTCCATCAACCCCCCGGTAAACCACCAGATTGTAAGACGGAGCCCCCCCCCCCTTTTTTTTACGTCTAAATTAGGGGTGCGTCCTATAATCCAGTGCGTCTTACATACCGAAAAATATGGTATATAACATCTAATTTTTATTTATCTAACCGTGTGTTTTTCCAGTAAATACAGATTAAATCCTCTCTTTTTGGCTCTTTTTACCGGCCAACTGAGTTGGCAAAGTTGTGTAGAGGAGGTGTCTCTGCCAAGGGATTGATCTCCGCCATCAATAAACTGATAAATACTACTCGGGGCGAGGTATTCATACAGTACAGACCAAAAGTTTGGACACACCTCATTCAAAGAGTTTTCTTTATTTTCAGGACTCTGAAAAATGTAGATTCCCATTGAAGGCATCAAAACTATGAAGTAACACATGTGGAATGAAATACTTAACAATAAAGTGTGAAACAACTGAAAATATGTCTTATATTCTAGGTTCTTCAAAGTAGCCACCTTTTGCTTTGATTAATGCTTTGCACACTCTTGGTGTTCTCTTGATGAGCTTCAAGAGGTCGTCACCAGAAATGGTTTTCCAACAGTCTTGAAGGAGTTCCCAGAGATGTTTAGCACTTGTTGGCCCTTTTGCCTTCACTCTGCGGTCCAGCTCACTCCAAACCATCTCGATTGGGTTCAGGTCTGGTGACTGTGGAGGCCAGGTCATCTGGCGTAGCGCCCCATCACTCTCCTTCTTAGTCAAATAGCCCTTACACAGCCTGGAGGTGTGTTTGGGGTCATTGTCCTGTTGAGAAGTAAATGATGGTCCAACTAAACGCAAACCGGATGGAATAGCACGCCGCTGCAAGATGCTGTGGTAGCCATGCTGGTTCTGTATGCCTTCAATTTTGAATAAATCCCCAACAGTGTCACCAGCAAAGCCCCCCCCCCCCCAATCACACCTCCTCCTCCATGCTTCACGGTGGGAACCAGCCATGTAGAGTCCATCTGTTCACCTTTTCTACAAAGACACGGTGGTTGGATCCAAAGACCTCAAATTTGGACTCATCAGAACAAAACACAGATTTCCACTGGTCTAATGTCCATTCCTTGTGTTCTTTAGCCCAAACAAGTCTCTTCTGCTTGTTCCTGTCCTTAGCAGTGGTTTGCTAGCAGCTATTTTACCATGAAGGCCGGCTGCACAAAGTCTCCTCTTAACAGATGAGAAGGTGTGTCCAAACTTTTGGTCTGTACTGTCTATGATTAGGTGGGAGTCCTCCTTGGGGAGGGAGCCATCACCAAGGATCTGGCAGACTATTTGGAGCAGAGGAGCTAAATCATCAATATTAGACACTGATGTTCAGGTCTCACACCCCGGAGCTACTACATGAGCCGGACCCCTCAGCTCCCCAATGTCTGCTGGCGCTGTGGTTCATCCGTGGGCACATTGCCCCATATTTTCTGGTTCTGTCCAAGACTTCTGGGGTTTTGGGACTCAGTTAAATCTATGATCCAGAAGGGATTATACACTGAGATAATTTTGGATCCTCTGATTTATATCCTTAATGTTGTCCCTAAGGGAAAGGAGAAAAAAATCCTCCAAATTGCTTTTGCATATCTTAATAGTTGCCAGGTGCACGATTGCTCTTTACAGGAGGAAAATTTTACCCCCTTCCTACCAGGGCTTTCTAAGTAGAATTTCTGATTTACGGAGGATGAAATACCTGACGGCTATCCTTAATGTGAAGGTGGGCTCGCTGGGCCACAGGGGGAGCAGGGCTTACCCTTTAGTTGGAGGGACTTAAGTAAGCGCTTGCCAGAAGGCGGACACCAGGTACCACTCCCAGAGCAGTGACCGGGATTGCGGCAGCTGACTCCCAGAACAGGAGACCAACTCCGGTACAAACAGAGGTGAAGGTGAGCACAGCCAGGATGGCTAAGGCTGGCAGGAAAGTAGGAACGGAAAGGTATTGTGGGCACAGCAGAGCCTGATAGGTATGGGAAGGCGGACCCAGGAATAGGTAACAGGGCAGGAGTACGGAACCTGACAACTAGTTAGCACCTAGATGCGCAGGCACCTCCCCTAGTGGGAAGATGCCTTAAGTACCTAGTGCCTCTCGGACATAGGCTGAGAGGTACTGTAACGCCTGCCTGGATCTACAGACTCATACGGGCTGAAATTGACAGGCTTGAGGGAAGCAACTCACCAAGTAGGACCCCTAGAACCCTGAAACCCTTTAACCCCTATACAGGGATTTGGAATTACACAGGGCCCCGGTGATACCTACCTGTGGAAGGCTGCAGACCCATGAAAGTAGTAGTCAGGCAGGGTCGAACCGGGAAATGCAAAAAAAAGGGACAGAATCAGCAGGTAAGAACGTAATCAGAAAACAAAGCAGAGGTCAAATCCGGATCGGGCAGCAAGGTACATAAACAGCAGGCAGAAGAGTAGTCAGAACACCAGAATCACTAAACAGAACAGGGTGGGATAGGAACCAGAAATACAGAACTATCTCTGGCAATGGTCAGCAGACAGGAGGGGAAATAAGAAGGGTGTGGTGTCTTCCCATTGGTTGTAGCTGAATGATGGTAACTTCAGCTGGAAGACACACGCCACCTACAGTCAGCCAGTGGTACTGCAGATTCCAAGGAAACCCAGCCCAGTGGATGAGCGGAGCCTGCGCCCACCAGCGCCGCTGGCATCGACTCCTCACCCATCACCAGCACCATCCAAGGCAGGAACACGGCGTCGCCTGGTGATCGAAGTAGAAGTCGCTGGAGCAGACTCCGGTGGGGACGTTAACAGGCACATCCGGAAAATGGCGTGGCAGCCCTTTAATAAGCGGTCACGTGTGCTCTAAGCTTACTCCTGGGGAAGCTGTGCTGCGTGCACAGGCCCTCAGGAGGAAGAGGAAGCCATAGGACTGCGGGAAAGGACGCCGCCCGGCAACGCCGGTGAGTGAGCCGGTGTCCCTACTAGGGAGATACAGAGTAGCGCAGGGACACCGGCACTACAAATATCATTATGTGATTTCTTGTTTGACAATTTATATTTAAGGGGTGTAACCTTTGGGTCCCTGGAGGACCCTTATTGTTGCTTATTACATACCGTATTTTTCGGACCATAAGACGCACTTTTTTTCCCCCAAATGTTGGGGGAAAGTTGGGGGTGCGTCTTATGGTCTGACTATAGGGCTGCGGCTGTGAATGAGGGTGCTGCAGGTCATCGGGGGCACGAGCAGGCAGCAGCAGCGCCTGCTCGTGACCACGTGGGCCCGCTCATTACATGTGCACGCCCATCCTCCCGCCCATCTCTCAGCGCAGAAGCCGGCGCTGACAGATGGGCGGAAGGATGAGCGGGGACGCGCGCATTGCAAAGAGCCGGCCGCATGATCACCCCTGGCAATTACAGCCTGGAGTGATCATGTGCGGCTGTATTCACTGCCCCCCGCGCGTCATTACCAGCGCGGGGTGCAGTGAATCAGTGTACTCACCCGTCCCCGTGTGTGGAGCCCCCCCCTGCTGCACGCGATGTCTTCCTGTCTGTGCCGGTCAGCTGATCTGTGCTGTGCCGGTCAGCTGATCTGTCCTGAGCCGGTCAGCTGATCGGCACAGACAGGAAGACATCGCGATGCAGCAGGGGAACGGCTCCACACACACAGGTCAGCGTGCCAGAGAGGAAGATGTGATCGGTGCTGCAGGGAGTGAGGAAAAGGTGAGTATAAACATTTATTTTTTTCTCTGTGCTATAGGATACAGGCCATATACCAGGATGGTATATGAGCACGATGGGAGTATATGAGCAGGCAGGATGGGGGGGGATGTGAACAGGCTGGATGGGGGGGGCATGTGAACAGGCTGGATGGGGGGGCATGTGAACAGGCTGGATGGGGGGGCATGTGAACAGGCTGGATGGGGGGGGCATGTGAACAGGCTGGATGGGGGGGGCATGTGAACAGGCTGGATGGGGGGGGCATGTGAACAGGCTGGATGGGGGGGGCATGTGAACAGGCTGGATGGGGGGGGCATGTGAACAGGCTGGATGGGGGGGGCATGTGAACAGGCTGGATGGGGGGGGCATGTGAACAGGCTGGATGGGGGGGGCATGTGAACAGGCTGGATGGGGGGGGCATGTGAACAGGCTGGATGGGGGGGCATGTGAACAGGCTGGATGGGGGGGCATGTGAACAGGCTGGATGGGGGGGCATGTGAACAGGCTGGATGGGGGGGCATGTGAACAGGCTGGATGGGGGGGCATGTGAACAGGCTGGATGGGGGGGCATGTGAACAGGCTGGATGGGGGGGGGTATGTGAACAGGCTGGATGGGGGGGGGGTATGTGAACAGGATGGATGGGGGTTTATAGCAGGATCATATACAAGGCAAGAGGATCATTACCAGGATGGGGTACCTTAGTAGAGAATTTGGGGACATTACCCCCATAACAGTGTCAGCAGCAGATCCTCGCCCTATAACAGTGTGTCATGACCACATTTTTTGCTTAAAGTTTTATTTTCCCATTTTCCTCCTCTAAAACCAGGGTGCGTCTTATAGTCCGGTGCGTCTTATAGTCCGAAAAATACGGTATTTCTATTGGGATTATCTCACCCTTTATATGCAAAAATTACTAGTAAGTCTGTTGTATTTCTCATTTGTAATCCTTTTACAAATTTTAATAAAAACTACAGTTAAAAAAAGTTACATAAGTATCATATCCCCATTGGTCGGTGTGAAAATTAACAAAATTACTATTAATTTTATTTTTAATAAAGATCTTGATATGAAAAAAAAAAAATGCAACTCTGAAAAATGTTTAAAAAAAAGTTTTGTAATACATAAACCTTTAAGAAGAAACGTTCAGATAATGAGCCAATACTGCACATTTCATCGGAACCCATTTCTATTTTGCATGCGTCCAGCGGAGCGGACCTCCAAAGAACCAAAGCAGTGACAGTGCGGGTGCGGGCGACTGTTCTGGCACTATAGGGCTGTATATTCCCCGGAGCTAGATGGCTATGCTATTCACAGCTCCAGCTCTGGCTGCACCTAAAATACAAACTTAATGATAGAAGTTAATATTTCTTACTTCCCCATCCACACGGCGTAGCTCTCCGGGAGTTTTGGCACAAAAACGATTGATTTCCCAGAATTGACATCAATGGCTCCGTAGCACCCCGACTCTGTCACTCCAAAAGCCCAGTGAAAGAAGGACTCCTGAGGGATAAATAAGGAGTATAGTGAAACTATGAATATAAGATACAGTGTATATACCGTATTTTTCAGATTATAAGACGCACTTTTCCTCCCAAAAAGGGAGAAAAGTGAGGGCCGAGTCTTATAATCCAAATGTAGCTTACCACAGGTTGTGGAGAGGGGTAGCAGGAGGCAAAGGCTATGCTGCGGCGGCCGGGGCTGCGGCGGCCGGGCCGGGGCTGCGGCGGCCGGGCCGGGGCTGCGGCGGCCGGGCCGGGGCTGCGGCGGCCGGGCCGGGGCTGCGGCGGCCGGGCCGGGGCTGCGGCGGCCCACTGATCTCCCACCAACAGACTTCAGGAAAATAGCGCCCAGAGATGGTGTGTGCGCAGATGAGATCTTGGCTCGTCATTGAGCCAAGAGCTCAATCTGCACATGCGCCGATGGGCGCCATCATTTGAAGCCCTCACCTCCCACAGTCCAAGGCCAGCCACCACAGCTGCCCCAACACAGCTACCCCAGAACCAGCACAGCCGACAGTTTCTGGGACAGCATCTAGGACACCCACTGCACCGCCCGCAGCATCGCCCTGCTCCACCACCGCCCCTGCCTCACCACCTCGGCCACCACCCTGCGGTAAGACACCACCGGATAATAAGAAAGACCCCCTTTTTTTCCTCTAAATTTGGGGTGCATCTTATCAACCGTAAAATATGGTATATATACATATTGCAGAAAAGAAAAATCTCAACAGTTAATGGATCCGTATGGGAGGGATACAACCGGGTTCTGTCAAAAATAGCAGATTAGCCATTAGGACCCAATGAAAGTCAAGAATTGGCTGATAAGCAATGTAATAGTATTACTTAGATGGTATGGCGCCACCTGGTGTTCAAAGTGTATATCAATGTGCACGTCCACATACTGAACAGAGTGCTGTTGGTCGCACATGCTCAGTCACGTATCGGTATACAGATCCTCTGTTCTCTGCAGAGTCACAAAGAGTAACTGCTTTCTGCTAGCTCATTAGGGAAGAAGCAGAACTTCTGCAGTGCATGACAGTATAGCGGAGAAGGCTGCCTCTATATCAGCTTCCAGAGGGGGAAGAAGACTGATTCTTCTTAGAGCCTACCTCCAGCAGTACAGAGGGAGACATGGAATAATAAAATGTTTTACAGACTCACTATAAGCTTGGCTTTGGGTATAAAAATTATAATATAACTAATCCTATAGCTATAACCAGTGTTGATGGAAAGTCCCATCAACGACTATAAAAGAACGCTCACCTGACGGAAGAGGACGCCGGTGTCTGTGCAGTATCTATTGGTCTCCTCTCCTCCTTGTAAGACCACGATGGCATCTTTGGGGACATCGGGGTTGTTCCTCAGTCTGTCGCACAGACGTTTTCGGTTCAGGGCGAACAGAGCAGCGGGCACTCTGAGCGTTTCATTTCCCAGCCAATACGATGGTCTACGGAGGGACGACAAAGCGACAAGGATGAATATTCACGGTTAATGGAAGGGAAGATAAATACCAAAAAGATAAATTACCATATAGATAAACTAATTCTACAGCGGACGGACCTATGCAAGCAGCAACTTGTATCTCAGCTTCCTTAAAGGGGGTTTTCCAGTACCACGATATTGATGACCTACCTTTAGGATAGGTCGTCACTATCAGATCGGTGGAGTTCCGACACTTGACACCAGCACCAATAGGTAATTAGCACCTCCGACAGATGACGGATGTAAACAGCATACCAATAGGAACAGCACAGCGCCAAACACTATGTAGTGGCCACTTCTGGGTACTGCAGCTCAGCTCCCATCCTCAATAGTGTAGCACTTAGCAAGGTCTATCAATCTCAACACTTCATTCAATCCTGACGGCAGTGATACAGAATGGAGGATCCCTGCTCTAGTGATAGGTGGAAAAAAGACCTTTAAAGCGCACCAATCACTAGGATTTTCCTATATAACCTAATGTCAGTGCTATAGTGGCACTATCAGGCTGATTCTATACATACCTTTAGTTGTCAGCTCGGATGTATAGGTTTTGAAACACAAGCAAGTAAAGTTAGTAAAATCAGCAGCTTGTTGAGTGACAGCAGCTGATAGCTGGGGGGTATTCATAGTTATCCCCCCTCCCCCTGTAATTTATGCTAATTCTATTATACAATTGTTTTATTTTGTGACTAAAAAGGACCTGTGCTGATGTCATACCCTTGTGACCAGAAGGGGTGGGGCCTCAGCCAACAGAAAAATGTTGCTTCCTGGTATCAGCTATGTTAGCTAAGGCCCCGCCCCTTCTAGTCACATGGGTATGACATCAGCACAGGTCCTTTTAGTCACAAAGTAAAAGGATTGTATAATAGAATTAGCATAAATAACAGGGGGAAGGGGATATCTATGAATACCCACCCCAGCTGCTATCACTCAACAAGCTGCTGATTCTACAAACTTTACTTGCTTGTGTTTCCAAACCTATACATCTGAGCTGACAACTAAAGGTATGTATAGAATCAGCCTGATCGTGCCAGTATAGCACTGGCTTTAGGTTACCGTATATAGGAAAATCCTGGTGATTGGTTCCCTTTAAAGGACTATTCCCACCCATCACTGGAGCAGGGATCCTCCGTTCTTTATCACTGCCGTCAGAATTGAATGAAGTGTCTAGCTTGATGGAAATTGCATGGGAGGGTATTGCATGAGATTTCTTAAAATGCTGCCAAGGAGATCCGCAGCGTAAACTAATAGCAGCTGCGGGTTTGAGATTTGCAAAGTGTTAATTTAAAATGTGAATGTTGGTTGCAAATTTCACTTTTTGCAATGCAAACGATAAAACGTGCGGTTCCCACGTTCCGGGTATCTGCAGCGATAAATGCCTTAGAGCAGGGCCGCCACCAGGGGAGGACAAACAGGACTCTAGTCCGGGGCCCCAACAGAAGGGGCGCCCCTTCACGTTTCATTTATTGGCTTACAAACCAGGGGCGCCGCGTAACTACCGCGGTCGCAGCAGGGGTCGTCTGCGCCACTCAGTGCGATGGTGCCCGGGGCCCGTACACAGGCCCGCGGCCCCCGGAGTTGCGACCGCAGCTGACTCACCCTCTCCGCAATGAGGAAAGAGTCAGTGCTACACTTGTTTATTGTTTTATTCAATGAGTGCGTGGTGGGGGCAATATAAGGCTGCGTTATACTGTATAGAGTGCAATGTATGAGGCTGGAGTGTAATATAGAGGACTGTTGGGGGGAGTATTATACTATATGGGGTGCATTCTACTACATGGAGGACTAGTATAGGGATGCATCTTACTATATGGAGGACTATGCGAGTGCATCATACTATATGGGGGACTATGGGGGCTGCATTAAACTGTATAGAGTGCTATGTCTGAGGCTGGAGTATAATATAGAGGACTGTTGGGGAGCATTATACTATATGGGGTGCATTCTACTATATGGAGGACTAGTATAGGGGTGCATCTTACTATATGGAGGACTATGCATCATACTATATGGGGGCTGCATTATACTGCATAGAGTGCTATGTATGAGGCTGGAGTGTAATATAGAGGAGTGTTGGGGAGCATTATACTATATGGGGTGCATTCTACTCTATGGAGGACTAGTATGAGGGTGCATCATACTATATGGGGGACTATGCGAGTGCATCATACTATATGGGGGACTATGGGGGCTGCATTATACTGTATAGAGTGCTATGTCTGAGGCTGGAGTATAATATAGAGGACTGTTGGGGGCAGCATTATACTATATGGGGTGCATTCTACTATATGGAGGACTAATATGGGGGTGCATCATACTATATGGGGGACTATGTGAGTGCATCATACTATATGGGGGATTATGGGGGCTGCATTATACTGTATAGAGTGCCATGTATGAGGCTGGAGTGTAATATAGAGGACTGTTGGGGGGAGCATTCTACTATATGGGGTGCATTCTACTATATGGAGGACTAGTATGGGGTGCATCATACTATATAGGGGGACTATGTGAGTGCATCATACTATATGGGGGACTATGGGGGCTGCATTATACTATATGGGGGGGGGGGACAGTGGATGGTGTGAGGGGTGGAGGTGGAGCTGGGGTGGAGTCTCAAGGGTGCCTCAAAATTATGCTAGTCAGGGGCCCTGAAATTCTTAGTGACAGCCCTGTTTAGAGGAGATGCAACGTGGGAATGCAAAATGCTAGTGAAAATGCTGGTACATAGACATTGAGGAATTGCTCTTTAAGCAATTATCTAATAGTGGAAGTTGACTGGACACTTTGAGTTCCCCCTTCTGCAGTCACACAGAGGTCAGGTCTGTGGCTATGCTGTCCTCCCCGCTATGAGATGTAAGAACATTGCAAACCACACAGAAGTCGCAGACTAGTGTTTTTATATAGGTTGGGTCAGTCCCTGTTACGCAAGTGTCCATATTGCACGAGGTGCGTGATCTATGCAAGGGTCGCTCAGGGACACAGATGTCCGTCCGTCCGGATGTCCTAATAATGAATCTTGTCATTAGGGACACTGCGGCAGCCTCCAGCAGTACTATACAGGGGTCCGGCAGCAGATCAATCTCCTCCGGGGAAACACTAAAGACACTTCTGAAAATGTATCAAACTGGCGAAACACCTGACTTTCTGGATACATTTTACTACATATTGTCTGGATTTGTCATCATCATTATTCAGGAGGGCTTCTTTAAGAATTAAATTAAAAGCATTAAGAAAAAGAAATGAGATAAAATAAGTTGGGGTCAGCAGGATGCGATCAGCGAGAATTACAACCGCAGCAAAAGAAAAACGCCAACATCTTTATGGAGGAGCGGAGACGTCTTAATGCTCGCGCAGCACAATTCAGGCAATAAAGCCGGCACATTTGGCATTTTCCACATTTATTGATTTGCACAAAGCAATTCAATTAGTTACTTATTGAAAAAAAAAAATAACATCTTAACACATCTGCTGCCGAGAAGAAGACGACATTGGTGCAAGAGGCAGAAACAAGTGGTAGGGAATTGCTCTCTATGCACTTGTCTCATCAGAAACCTGCAGCAGGTGGCAGGGCATGCTGGGAATTGAGGTTCTGTACCCACCGACAGGGAATGCTGGGAATTGTAGTTCTGGATCAAGTGGCAGGGCATGCTGAGAATTGTACATCTGTACCCACTAGCAGGGCATGCTGGGAATTGTGGTTCTGTACCCACCGACAGGGCATGCTGGGAATTGTGGTTCTGTACCCACCGACAGGGCATGCTGGGAATTGTGGTTCTGTACCCACCGACAGGGCATGCTGGGAATTGTGGTTCTGTAACCACTGACAGGGCATGCTGGGAATTGTGGTTCTGTAACCACTAGCAGGGCATGCTGAGAATTGTACATCTGTAACCACTAGCAGGGCATGCTGGGAATTGTCCATCTGTACCCACTAGCAGGGCATGCTGGGAATTGTCCATCTGTACCCACTAGCAGGGCATGCTGGGAATTGTACATCTGTACCCACTAGCAGGGCATGCTGGGAATTGTACATCTGTACCCACTAGCAGGGCATGCTGGGAATTGTACATCTGTACCCACTAGCAGGGCATGATGGGAATTGTACATCTGTACCCACTAGCAGGGCATGATGGGAATTGTACATCTGTACCCACTAGCAGGGAATTCTGGGAATTGTACATCTGTACCCACTAGCAGGGCATGATGGGAATTGTAAATCTGTACCCACTAGCAGGGCATGCTGGGAATTGTACATCTGTACCCACTAGCAGGGCATGATGGGAATTGTACATCTGTACCCACTAGCAGGGCATGATGGGAATTGTACATCTGTACCCACTAGCAGGGCATGATGGGAATTGTAAATCTGTACCCACTAGCAGGGCATGCTGGGAATTGTACATCTGTACCCACTAGCAGGGCATGCTGGGAGTTGTACATCTGTACCCACTAGCAGGGCATGCTGGGAATTGTACATCTGTACCCACTAGCAGGGCATGATGGGAATTGTACATCTGTACCCACTAGCAGGGCATGATGGGAATTGTACATCTGTACCCACTAGCAGGGCATGATGAGAATTGTACATCTGTACCCACTAGCAGGGCATGCTGGGAATTGTACATCTGTACGCTCTAGCAGGGCATGCTGGGAATTGTACATCTGCACCCGCTGGCAGGGCATGCTGGGAATTGTACATCTGTACCCACTAGCAGGGCATGCTGGGAATTGTACATCTGTACCCACTAGCAGGGCATGCTGGGAATTGTACATCTGTACGCTCTAGCAGGGCATGCTGGGAATTGTACATCTGTACGCTCTAGCAGGGCATGCTGGGAATTGTACATCTGTACCCACTAGCAGGGCATGCTGGGAATTGTACATCTGTACCCACTAGCAGGGAATTCTGGGAATTGTACATCTGTACGCTCTAGCAGGGCATGCTGGGAATTGTACATCTGTACCCACTAGCAGGGCATGCTGGGAATTGTACATCTGTACCCACTAGCAGGGCATGCTGGGAATTGTACATCTGTACCCACTAGCAGGGCATGATGGGAATTGTACATCTGTACCCACTAGCAGGGCATGATGGGAATTGTACATCTGTACCCACTAGCAGGGCATGATGGGAATTGTACATCTGTACCCACTAGCAGGGCATGCTGGGAATTGTACATCTGTACGCTCTAGCAGGGCATGCTGGGAATTGTACATCTGTACGCTCTAGCAGGGCATGCTGGGAATTGTACATCTGTACCCACTAGCAGGGCATGCTGGGAATTGTACATCTGTACCCACTAGCAGGGAATTCTGGGAATTGTACATCTGTACGCTCTAGCAGGGCATGCTGGGAATTGTACATCTGTACCCACTAGCAGGGAATTCTGGGAATTGTACATCTGTACGCTCTAGCAGGGCATGCTGGGAATTGTACATCTGTACCCACTAGCAGGGCATGCTGGGAATTGTACATCTGTACCCACTAGCAGGGCATGCTGGGAATTGTACATCTGTACCCACTAGCAGGGCATGATGGGAATTGTACATCTGTACCCACTAGCAGGGCATGATGGGAATTGTACATCTGTACCCACTAGCAGGGCATGCTGGGAATAGTACATCTGTACCCACTAGCAGGGCATGCTGGGAATAGTACATCTGTACGCTCTAGCAGGGCATGCTGGGAATAGTACATCTGTACCCACTAGCAGGGCATGCTGGGAATTGTACATCTGTACGCTCTAGCAGGGCATGCTGGGAATTGTACATCTGCACCCGCTGGCAGGGCATGCTGGGAATAGTACATCTGTACCCACTAGCAGGGCATGATGGGAATTGTACATCTGTACCCACTAGCAGGGCATGATGAGAATTGTACATCTGTACCCACTAGCAGGGCATGCTGGGAATTGTACATCTGTACCCACTAGCAGGGCATGCTGGGAATTGTACATCTGTACCCACTAGCAGGGCATGCTGGGAATTGTACATCTGTACCCACTAGCAGGGCATGCTGGGAATTGTACATCTGCACCCGCTGGCAGGGCATGCTGGGAATAGTACATCTGTACCCACTAGCAGGGCATGATGGAAATTGTACATCTGTACCCACTAGCAGGGCATGATGGGAATTGTACATCTGTACCCACTAGCAGGGCATGCTGGGAATTGTACATCTGTACGCTCTAGCAGGGCATGCTGGGAATTGTACATCTGTACCCACTAGCAGGGCATGATGGGAATTGTACATCTGTACCCACTAGCAGGGCATGATGAGAATTGTACATCTGTACCCACTAGCAGGGCATGATGGGAATTGTACATCTGTACCCACTAGCAGGGCATGATGGGAATTGTACATCTGTACCCACTAGCAGGGCATGCTGGGAATTGTACATCTGTACCCACTAGCAGGGCATGCTGGGAATTGTACATCTGTACGCTCTAGCAGGGCATGCTGGGAATTGTACATCTGTACCCGCTGGCAGGGCATGCTGGGAATAGTACAGCTGTACCCACTAGCAGGGCATGATGGGAATTGTACATCTGTACCCACTAGCAGGGCATGCTGGGAATTGTACATCTGCACCCGCTGGCAGGGCATGCTGGGAATTGTACATCTGTACCCACTAGCAGGGCATGATGGGAATTGTACATCTGTACCCACTAGCAGGGCATGCTGGGAATTGTACATCTGTACCCACTAGCAGGGCATGATGGGAATCGTACATCTGTACCCACTAGCAGGGCATGATGGGAATCGTAGTTCTGTACCCACTGGCAGGGCATGCTTGGAATTGTACATCTGTACCCACTAGCAGGGCATGATGGGAATTGTAGTTCTGTACCCACTGGCAGGGCATGCTGGGAATCGTAGTTCTGTACCCACTGGCAGGGCATGCTGGGAATAGTACCATAGTGCCAGCTGGCAGTGGAATGCTGGGAGTTGCAGTTCCGCAGTAGCTGGCAGGAGATGTTGGGAATTGTAGTTCTGACAGTGAAAATATGAGTTTTTACAGCAGAAGGTGGAGAAGCCGGGAGTTATAGCACAAGATGCTGGAGTTGCAGCTGTTCCAGTATGAGAAGCGCTTCCACAAACCGATGCCGTCTGATCTCTTCCTCTTTCTGGATGACAACACTTTGTGGTGCGGTTTCAAGTAAATAAGTGGGGGGACATTGGAGGGGTGTATGCGGCTGTTTGGGGGGGGGGGCAGCTCCGTGCTGGAGCCGTAGGGGGCAACATGAGCTGTGTGGTAGAGGGGACAGTGCATGTGCTGGCGGGAAGGAGTGGGGGGAATAGTACCTGTGCTGTGTGGTAGAGGGGACAGTGCATGTGCTGGCGGGAAGGAGTGGGGGGAATAGTACCTGTGCTGTGTGGTAGAGGGGACAGTGCATGTGCTGGCAGTAAGGGGGAGGGAAATAGCACCTATTTTAGGTGGTAGAGTGGACAGCGCCTGTAATAATAATAATAATAATAAAATAATAATAATAATAATAATGTTATTCATTTATATAGCGCTATTAATTCCACAGCACTTTACATACATTGGTAACACTGTCCCCATTGGGGCTCACAATCTAGGTTCCCTATCTGTATGTCTTTGGAGTGTGGGAGGAAACCGGAGACCCCGGAGGAAACCCACGCAAACACGGGGAGAACATACAAACTCCTTGCAGATGGTGTCCTTGGTGGGAATTGAACCCAGGACCCCAGCGCTGCAAGACTCCAGTGCTAACCACTGAGCCACCGTGCCGCCCGTACTGGTGGGAAGGGGGGGGGGATGCCTGTGCTGGAGGGTAGAGGGGGCAGTGCCCATGCTGACAGAAAGGGAGGGGGGAATTGCACCTGTGTTGAGTGGTAGAGGGGACAGTGCTCATGCTGGCGGGAAGGAGGAGGGGGGGAAATAGTTCCTGTGCTGAGGGGTAGAGGGGACAGTGCCTGTGCTGGAAGGAAGGAGGGGGGGGGGAAATAGTACCTGTGCTGAGAGGTAGAGGGGACAGTGCCTGTGCTGGCGGGAAGGAGGGGGGGGGAATAGTACCTGTGCTGAGGGGTAAAGGGGACAGTGCTCGTGCTGGCGGGAAGGGGGGGGGGACTAGCACTTGTACTGGGTGGTAGAGGGGACAGTGCCTGTGCTGGCGGGAAGGAGGGAGGGGGGAATAGTACCTGTGCTGGGTGGTAGAGGGGACAGTGCCTGTGCTGGCGGGAAGGAGGGTTGGGAATAGTACCTGTGCTGGGTGGTAGAGGGGACAGTGCCTGTGCTGGCGGGAAGGAGGGGGGGGGGGAAATAGTACCTGTGCTGAGAGGTAGAGGGGACAGTGCCTATGCTGGCGGGAAGGAGGGGGAGGGGGGAAATAGTACCTGTGCGGAGGGGTAGAGGGGACAGTGCCTGTGCTGGCAGGAAGGAGGGGGGGGGGGAATAGTACCTGTGCTGTGGGGTAGAGGGGACAGTGCCTGTGCTGGCAGGAAGGGGGGGGGGGAATAGTACCTGTGCTGTGGGGTAGAGGGGACAGTGCCTGTGCTGGCGGGAAGGAGGGGGGGGAATAGTACCTGTGCTGAGGGGTAGAGAGGACAATGCCTGTGCTGGCGGGAAGGAGGAGGGGGGGAATAGCACCTGTGCTGGGGGTAGAGGGAATAGTGCCTGTGCTGGCGGGAAGGAGGGGGAGGGGAATAGCACCTGTGCTGGGGGGGGGGGGGGTAGAGGGGACAGTGCCTGTGCTGGTGGGAAGAGGGGTGAGGGGTGCACCCATACTGCTGAGGAGCAGGGGCAGTGTCTGTGCATGCAGAGCGGTGATGGCAGGCAATTAACCCTCCGCTATCTTCTCCTCTACAATCTCATTTCAAAGTTCACTTTCCCATCGCCCGCTGACTCTGCAATCACCACCCGTCCTGCAGGACCTCACCCCCCAACCCGGGGGGGGGGGGATTAATGGGACTGGGACCGTCCACGGGTTCCATCTATCAGACCCTCAGAGCTCAGCTTCCCTCAGCCCTGCGACTACGAAGCCAGACAGGTGGACTACAAGAACCAGCAATCCTGCAGGAAGCAGACAGTGTGTAAAGGATATGGTACTACAAGTCCCAGCATACTCAGAAGTATGACTACCAGCAGGTAATATATTAGCACTGAAGCACTACAAGTCCCAGCATACACACATTCACAGACATATGACTACCAGCAGGTAATGTACTAGCACTAAAGCACTACAAGTCCCAGCATACAGACGTATGACTACCAGCAGGTAATATATTAGCACTGAAGCACTACTAGTCCCAACATACAGACGTATGACTACCAGCAGGTAATATATTAGCACTGAAGCACTACTAGTCCCAGCATACACAGAAGTATGACTACCAGCAGTAATGTACCAGTAGTGAAGCACCACAAGTCCCAGCATACACAGACGTATGACTACCAGCAGTAATGTACCAGTAGTGAAGCACTACAAGTCCCAGCATTCACAGACGTATGACTACCAGCAGTAATGTACCAGTAGTGAAGCACTACAAGTCCCAGCATTCACAGACGTATGACTACCAGCAGTAATGTACCAGTAGTGAAGCACTACAAGTCCCAGCATACACAGACGTATGACTACCAGCAGTAATGTACCAGTAGTGAAGCACCACAAGTCCCAGCATACACAGACGTATGACTACCAGCAGGTAATATACTAGCACTGAAGCACTACTAATCCCAGCATTCACAGACGTATGACTACCAGCAGTAATGTACCAGTAGTGAAGCACCACAAGTCCCAGCATTCACAGACGTATGACTACCAGCAGGTAATATACTAGCACTGAAGCACTACTAATCCCAGCATTCACAGACGTATGACTACCAGCAGTAATGTACCAGTAGTGAAGCACTACAAGTCCCAGCATACACAGACGGATGACTACCAGCAGTAATGTACCAGTAGTGAAGCACCACAAGTCCCAGCATACACAGACGGATGACTACCAGCAGTAATGTACCAGTAGTGAAGCACTACAAGTCCCAGCATTCACAGACGTATGACTACCAGCAGTAATGTACCAGTAGTGAAGCACTACAAGTCCCAGCATTCACAGACGTATGACTAGCAGCAGTAATGTACCAGTAGTGAAGCACTACAAGTCCCAGCACACGGTTTCAGTGTAGCTGGCAGGCACTCTGGTTGCGCTGAATACTGCAGCCTGCGCCATTTCTCTCACACAGCACGGACACTCACCCCTCAGCTGCTGCCATGACGCCGTCCGGACTTTGTCTGTCACATGAGCTGACGCTGTCACATGACGCGATCAGCTGAGCGCTCAGGCTGAGGGGGCGGAGTCGTGCGGGCCAAGCCTCGTTTTTGCCGTCTCCTAGCAACTGTCCCTGACCACCCTTGGCCCTCGCTCTGGCGTGCGGATTCCCTGCGTTCTGCTCTTGCAGTGGAGGCGGCTCAGTTATAGTCACCAGTAATAATCTCTCTTTATTATTTCCTTGGTTTTAAAAGTAAAACTTAAAATTGGTAAAATTAATAACAAGCTCCTACAGTGCACGGTCGCCCGTGGGGCTGCGCTACGTGTCCAATGTCGCCACTTAATTGTAATTGGCATACAGGTCATTTTATGCAAATAAATCTCTGGCTGTTATGACCAGCCGCCCCCGAATAAAATACATAAAAAAATGCTTCCAAGGTACAGAGCATAGGCTAGGAGTAAGGCAACATGTTTCTGACTTTCGTGGTCCTTGTAAATGCCCCTCTGGCTGTTATGACCTGCCGCTCCTTTGGCTGTCATGACCTGCGCCCCTCTGGCTGTCATGACCTGCCGCCTCTCTGGCTGTTATGAACTGCCGCCCCTCTGGCTGTCATGACCTGCCGCCTCTCTGGCTGTTATGACTTGCCGCCTCTCTGGCTGTTATGACTTGCCGCCCCTCTGGCTGTTATGACTTGCCGCCTCTCTGGCTGTTATTACTTGCCGCCCCTCTGGCTGTTATGACTTGCCGCCTCTCTGGCTGTTATGACTTGCCGCCCCTCTGGCTGTTATTACTTGCCGCCTCTCTGGCTGTTATGACTTGCCGCCTCTCTGGCTGTTATGACTTGCCGCCCCTCTGGCTGTTATGACTTGCCGCCTCTCTGGCTGTTATGACTTGCCGCCTCTCTGGCTGTTATGACTTGCCGCCCCTCTGGCTGTTATGATCTGCCGCCCCTCTAGCTGCTATGACCTGCCGCCCCTCTGGCTGTTATGAACTGCCGCCGCTCTGGCTGTTATGACTTGCCGCCCCTCTGGCTGTTATGACTTGCCGCCTCTCTGGCTGTTATGACTTGCCGCCTCTCTGGCTGTTATGACCTGCCGCCCCTCTGGCTGTTATGACCTGTTACTACTCTGGCTGTTATGACCTGCTGCACTTCTGGCTGCTATGACCTGCTGCTCCTCTGGCTATTATGACCTGCCGCCCCTCTGGCTGTTATAACCTGCAGCTCCTCTCGCTGTTATAACCTGAAGCCCCTCTCGCTGTTATGACCTTCCATTCCTCTGGCTGTTATAACCTGCCGTCCCTCTGGCTGTTATAACCTGCAGGCCCTCTGGCTGTTATAACCTGCTGTCCCTCTGGCTGTTATGACCTGCTGCCCTCTGGCTGCTATGACCTGCCGCCCCTCTGGCTGTTATGACCTGCCGCCCCTCTGGCTGTTATGACCTGCTACTACTCTGGCTGTTATGACCTGCTGCCCTCTGGCTGCTATGACCTGCCGCCCCTCTGGCTATTATGACCTGCCGCCCCTCTGGCTCTAATAACCTGCTACCCCTCTGGCTGTTATGACCTGCTGTCCCTTTGCCTATTATTACCTGCTGCCCCTCTGGCTGTTATGACCTGCTACTACTCTGGCTGTTATGACCTGCTACTACTCTGGCTGTTATGACCTGCTGCCCTCTGGCTGTTATGACCTGCTACTACTCTGGCTGTTATGACCTGCCGCCCCTCTGGCTGTTATGACCTGTTACTACTCTGGCTGTTATGACCTGCTGCACTTCTGGCTGCTATGACCTGCTGCTCCTCTGGCTATTATGACCTGCCGCCCCTCTGGCTGTTATAACCTGCAGCTCCTCTCGCTGTTATAACCTGAAGCCCCTCTCGCTGTTATGACCTTCCATTCCTCTGGCTGTTATAACCTGCCGTCCCTCTGGCTGTTATAACCTGCAGGCCCTCTGGCTGTTATAACCTGCTGTCCCTCTGGCTGTTATGACCTTCTGCCCTCTGGCTGCTATGACCTGCCGCCCCTCTGGCTGTTATGACCTGCCGCCCCTCTGGCTGTTATGACCTGCTTCTACTCTGGCTGTTATGACCTGCTGCCCTCTGGCTGCTATGACCTGCCGCCCCTCTGGCTATTATGACCTGCCGCCCCTCTGGCTCTAATAACCTGCTACCCCTCTGGCTGTTATGACCTGCTGTCCCTTTGCCTATTATTACCTGCTGCCCCTCTGGCTGTTATGACCTGCTACTACTCTGGCTGTTATGACCTGCTACTACTCTGGCTGTTATGACCTGCTGCCCTCTGGCTGTTATGACCTGCTACTACTCTGGCTGTTATGACCTGCTGCCCATTGGCTGCTATGACCTGCCGCCCCTCTGGCTATTATGACCTGCCGCCCCTCTGGCTCTAATAACCTGCTACCCCTCTGGCTGTTATGACCTACTGCCCCTCTGCCTATTATTACCTGCTGCCCCTCTGGCTGTTATTACCTGCTGTCCCTCTAGCTGTTATGACCTGCTACAAATGTAATGTATAGCCATACACCAGGCCCTGGCAGTGTTCCTGACAAATCTCAGCCTATTCTCATGGGCAATGGATGGGCATTCAGTGTTTGGTTTATTGAAGGTACAAAGGCATGTGAGTAGTGATGAGCGAGTGTATTCGTAACTATTCGCTATTCGCAGAATAGTACGGTACTCAGGCTATTTGTAGAGAGTTATTAGTTATTCTTATTATTAATTATTATTATTGAATTAATTATTAATAATAATTATATTATTATGTATTATTATTTATTAGGATTATTTATGTATTATATTATTATGTATTTATTATATTATTCTTATTATTATTAATACATATATTATTATTAATTATTATCTATTATTATTATTATTATTTATTATTATTTATTAGTTATTATTATTAGTCATTAGAGAGTAATGGTGTATTCGCCTCGGTATATTCGGATGTCCCGTCCAGCTGTTTTGTCGGCTGATTTGCAGCCACTAAATATGTTGGGCTTCTTAACCAATCACAGTAATGCCGCAGCCATCTTTGCTGCAGCATTACTGTGATTGGCTGGTCGCCCCCATTTTGTGCACAATATATTGCCAGCGTCTGTCTATCTCCAAGCGCTTCATACTCACCGATCACGGCGCTTCACGGCTGTCACACTGCTCTGCTGCCTCTCATTCTTCTTCCCTACCCGCTCATTAGCCTCATCACATATTCACTGCTTCTCCCTGTGATCGGTTGCAGTCAGACCTGCCCCCAAGCTGAGTGACAGCTCTCTGACTGCAACCAATCACAGCTGCCGGTGGGCGGGTCTATATCGCACATTAAAATAAATAAATAAAAAAAATCAGCGTACGGTTACCCCAACCCCCCTCCCCTCCCCCGATTTTGATACCCAGCCAAGATAAAGCCTCACAGGCTGGGGGTTGGTATTCTTAGGCTGGGGAGGCCCACATTTTTGGGTGCCCCGCAGCCTAAAAATATCAGCCAGCAGCCACCCGGAATTGCCGCATCCTTTAGATGCGACAATCCCCGAGCTTTACCTCGCTTACCCCAAATGCCCTGGTGCAGTGGCAATCGGGGTAATAAGGAGTTAATAGCAGCTCATAGCAGCCACTAAGTCCTTGGATAATCATGGCAGGCATCTATGAGACACCCCCCATGATTAATCTGTAAGTGACAGTAAATAAACACAAACACCAAAAAATCTTTTATTTGGAATAAAATACAAAAAAGCCCCCTCTTTCACCACTTTATTAACCCCCCATACAGCCCTCCAGGTCTTACGTAATCCACACGAGGTCCCACGACGGTCTATTCTCTGTTACATCCGAGCCTGGAGAGACCAAAAACATGTGTGATCTCTCCAGGCTCCGGGACACACCGACAAGAAGGACCCGGCTGCCAGCAGTGACGTCACTCAGTTCATCAGCGGTCATACCCGGGTTCCCACGGTATAACCTCTGGTGACCTGAAGTAGTCTGGCCCAAAGTGCAGGGCGGTGACCAGCACCCTGACAGTACTTTAACAGTGACAGTGCCGGCATGGAGGTGCGGGGCTGCCCCACACTCCCCGGACGGAATTGTCAGTGTTAAAGTGCGGGGCCTGTCGGGATCCCCGCCAGTACTTCAGCACTGACAATGCCATGTAGGGGGAGCAGTGATCACAGCCCGCCATCTGCTGTGAGCTGGGTGTGTGTCGGCAGCTCCTCCTGGCAGTGCTCACAGCTCAAAGCAGATGGTGGGCTGCGATCACCGCTCGCCGCAGCATGTACTGACCTCGATAGCTCCTCCTGGCAGATGATATGTGATATGTATACGTAATCTTCCCATTCTGTGTACTTGGCTATCAGTCACTCCCATAGACAATGAATGGAGCATGTATACCTCTGCTCCATTTAGGACAGCCCTCTGCCCGTACTTGGGATCCATAACCCTGTTTTTGGGATCACTTATGGTCCCAGTGGTTGAGCCTTAGCATTTAGTAAGTATTAAATGCTAAGGCTTCCCTATGTATAGGAGGTGAGTTTCAATTCTGGGACTAAGGTGTAGTCATGGTTTCTAAAAACCTCTGTAATCATCAGTGACCAAGAACCAAATGTCCACACCTTGAAGGAAAAGGTCACATTGAGCAAGGTGTCAGCATCGTGTAGAGCAGGAGGAGCTGAGCAGATACAGTACCTATACCAATGAACCTTCAATGAACATTAGAAAGTCAGGGAGCATTTTGTGAAGCCAAATGCTGTGACCTTCTATTACCAGAAACCACATGACTATCTGTCATCCGTGACACACCCGTGACATTATATGAGAAAGAATTCAAGGCAACTTGTATTTTATTCATTTAAAACCCTACCTGTTTTTGATGTTAAGTAGTCCAGTGGGCGGTCCTACAGGGAATGCTATCACTCACTTATAAGACGGCCCACTGGGCTCCAAAGCATAGGTCGAGCAGGGATTTCAATGAATACAAGTTATACTGAATCAATGTCACTCTCACTGGGGGAAGCAAGAGTGGCGGGGTGCATTCAGACCTCCATCTGATGCAAAACACCCAAAAAAGGGGACACCGTGGACACAAAACAACGGGAGACCCTGGAATTAGTATGGAAAATGAAAAACACCCAAAAAGGGGGGCACCGTGGACACAAAAACAACGAGAGGCTGTTGTGAATACATGTTCCAGTTTGGTGCTCCCTCTTGTGGTCAGTGCTGGCAGTGCAGTTGATTTGTTGAATGAGAGCCAGCACCTGTGGAGGACTGGCAATCAGGTTATTCAGATTAAACCTATATTATTGAGTAGTGTTTTGCTGTTCCTTGCCGGTGCTCAATGGATCTCCTGTGTGCTAAGGACATTCTGAAACCAGCCCTTTATTCTACCAGAACTCCTCTCAGATAGGTTGGTCTTTGTACCTCTGCTTATGTTTCTACTTTCTACTTTCTTGTTGTTTTTTTGTTTTGATACTATTGCTGGATTCCTGATTTTGCCTGTGTGGAGTTCTTGGCGGAGTTGGATCATTCCCTTTTGGGAGTATCTGTGTACCTTGCTCCATGTTCTGCTATGTATTGTGTTTTGTCATGCTTGGTATTAAATTCAGTCCCTCATCTATATTAGTGTTTTTGGATCCCAGTAACACCAGAGTAGTGATATAGTGGGGGAGAACCTGTGTGGGCTCAGGGGTCTTCCATATTTGGCATACTGAGATTTATTAGGGTTTTTATGGCTGCAGACAATGCTCTTTCCTATCCTTTCCTGTATAGATAGTTTGGGCCTCATCTTTGCTGAATCTGCTTTCTAGCTATGTATTGTGTTTTCCTTTACCACCGTAGACTTTACATGTGGGGGGGGCTATCTATATCTTTGGGGATTGCTCCGAGGCAGATTAGCTTTTCTTATATTTCTCTCTGTAAGAATATTTAGTTCTCCAGCAGTGTTGAGGCGCCTAGGTCATCGTAGGCTCGTCCCACAGCTACTTCTAGTTGTGTGTCAGTATTAGGTCTGCAATCCATTAAGGTTCCAGCCACTCTGGTTACTTTTTGAGTTTCCGCATTTTTGATCCTCCTCAGTCACTGAATCATAACAAGAGGCCCTGGAACTAGTGAGGGGGCAGATGGGCACCTCCTAACCTCACCTGCAACTGTCCCTCCTCTCCTCACCAGACTGTATGTGTCACATTCCCCGGGTCCCCTGCCTTGCTTCCCGGCTCCCCTGCCTCGCTCCCCGGCTCACCTGCCACGCTCGCCGGCTCCCCTGCCTCCTGTTCACCGCTCCCTGCCCTGGCTTCTGGCACCCGGGCCTCGCGCATGCGCATTAGGGCGCGCGCGCGGTCATTGACCCTTTCTTAAAGGGCCAGTGTCCTCCAACAGGATATTGAAGGATCAGGTACTGGGTATATAGGGGGATCCTTTCCAAGTGGGCGGGGCGTGTTCTTCGTGTTTTCTAAGCTAGGAGTCAGGTCTCCTTGTGTCTGTGATATACTCACCTATCTCTCTCGTAGAGCCGCTCCTGCCTCGCCAACCGGTCCTGACGATAACCGAACCCCGAACGGTGACAGCCTGCCATCCCGTCAGTTCCTGCCATCTCCGATCCCTGTGGTGACCCGTCTTCTCGCTCCATTGGTTCCGGACTCTGCCTGACAACATCTCGGCCTCCGAACCTGAGCTCCGTCACCCGGACTACCATCAGAGACCCCCTGGTCCCAGGGACTTCTTTACTCCACTCCTCTAAACGGACTGTCCTGCTAGTGCTCCGGCTACCGGGCACCTTGCCCTCTGTGAGGTGTTCAGCCGAGTGGATCCACCTCCTGGGTCTGCCCGTCCACCTGGCCCTAACAGTATGCAGCCTCCACAACTGTCGCCGAACAGGAACCTATGACCCTCGGAAGACCCTATAGTAACCCTGACTAGTGAGGGGCAGGTGGGGTTCACTAGACCTCACCACTGCACTAACAACACACCAGGAAGTAAAGACAAACAGGGGGGAAATTAACAAATAAAAGGATATAGCCTGAGCACAGAAACTAGACTAGCAGAACCTTCCTCAAAGGCGGCCAGGACACAAATGACTTTGTATCTTCAGCAAGGAATGCCGGGATACACAATTATTCTCCTAAGTTCTCCTAAGACTCTGCTGTTTTTTATTTTCCCCTTGCTTTACACTGCAGCTCTGCTCTATCGGATTACTAAATTACCAGTTAAACAGGGAAAATGATTGAGTAATTGACACACATAGACTAAAGAAAAAGAGCTTCAGCGAGGGAGGGGGGAGGCCATTGTAATCAGCGGCGCTCAAAAACAGGTCAAGAATATTATCACACTGTGAAATGACTCCGTTTGCTGGTTATAGCGTAATATTTCAGCTAAACCCCAGCGCTTCTATACTGGTGGAACGGTGTAATTTATTCTTAATTACTAAGGTGAGGACGGGTGCTCCGTCACATTTACATATTCCGCGGCTGCAGATTCTCATATACTTAATTGCAGAAGAAGGGAGGAAAAAAAAAATCCCAAACATTAAGAATTCAACTTTCTGGTCCAAAGACCCCATGTGCACTGATTTCCATCTCTCGATATTTCCGCTTAATGAATAAAGCAATTTCTGGAGACCTATTTCTCTCGGATACGTTTCATGAAATAACCATAGCATTATCATCACAGGAAGCGCCAATGTTTGCAGATCTCCACAATGGCGTTCCTTCAAGGATCATTAAAGGCCCAGTACGCCTCCCGTGCTTCACACATCATGAACCCACGGCTGGCATTCGGTTACATTAAATAACTGATAAATAATATTGTCCTTCTTGCTGCAGTTACTGAGACGCTTCGGAAAAAAATCCTTTGTGGTTTTTCTTTCTTTTTTTTTTTTTTTTGTATCCCTCAGGTAATAAATCTCCGCTGTGAAAACAGTTATGTGTTTTTGTGATAGATACTTCAGCACTTTCGCCGTCTTTGATATAGAAAAGCCAAATGAGGTCTGTTGACGTGCCGGGCATCGGAAAACATACGCTCCGGTGTTTGGCTGATACGTTGACATATGGGAGATAATGAGGAACGTAGAAAGCCGGAAAGCCAAGACTGTAGATCTGGGGCGGGAATAATGATGGTCGTCATGTGGATCAGAGGTCGAGGAGCTCAGCAGGGACGTAGGGTTTAGCATTAAAAATAAAATATGGTTGATATATACCGTACTATGTTTACTAATGCAAGCCGGATGCGGACTAATAAACCATGTAGTACACTTACAGTACTGTTAGGCTTACCTGGTGAGGTAGATCCTCCAAGCCCAAGATTTGGTATGCACATAGGCCACAGTCTTCGTTGCAGCAGACACAGGTAGCAGAGGTCCTGGAGGCTGAAGGCAAAGAAGAGACATCCTGGAGGCCAGAGACTGGTAGCAGAGGTACTGGAAGCCTCAGGCAGACAGGAGATGTCCTGGAAGCCACAGACAGGTAGCAGAGGTACTTGAAGCCGCGTGCAAACAGGAGATGTCCTGGAGGTTGTGTCGCGGGCGGAGGAGGGGACGCTGCGCTCACCCACTGCTCGGGTCCGGCTGCTGCTGCTCGGTGGTGGCTCGAGCGGTGGGCCGGATCCCGGGGACTCGAGCGGCGTTCCTCGCCCGTGAGTGAAAGGGGGTGGTTTGGTTTAGGGATAGTGTCTGTGACGCCACCCACGGTTGTGGTGAGGTTGTGACACCACCGCTGCTCTGGACGGGGATCCCGGGAGCGATGACAGGGAGCAGCTTGGATGTTGGTTCTCCCCTCCGTGGGTAGGGGGTTGGTAGTCCCGGGGCCCGGTGAGGGAGGGATGGCAGGCGGGTTATGGGGCATGGTGAGGTGCATGGTCGTGGGCGCAGCGCGCTGCCGCTTGGCACGGTGGTACTCACTCAGCCAGTAATTTACACAGAGTCTCTGGTCAAACAAACGGCTGGATGGACGGGTCCCACAGGCGGCTGCAGTGTTTTTCCCCTGATCCCAGGTTAGTAGTGTAAGTCCTTTCCTGCACCTTCGTGTACGCTCTTCCTGCGCTCCGGTTTCCAGCTGGCTCCCCGGTTCGGTACCGGTGGGCCACCGCCAAGCCCCGGCTACCTACGGTTTCACCAAGACTGTCTTCCCGGCTCCTGTAGACGCCACTACCGTCTACCTCACTGGCTACACGAGGGACCTAGGCTACAACCTAGGCCCCTGTCTGCGTCTGCCTCTCTGCAGACCTCCTCTCTCTTCCTCTGCCTGGACTTGTCTGAGCTGGTTTTTGCCTCAGGCCAGCTAGACTCCTCGGTGGGCGTGCCTATCTGCTTGACTCCGCCCACCTGGTGTGTCTGTCTGAACCCGAGGGAAGAAATCAGGTCTCACTGGGGATGACTGCTGTGAACTGCTGGGGGTGTGTGTGTGTGTGTGTTGTTACCTGTGGCCCCTGGCTTGTCCAGGGCGCCACATTTGCACACAGGTGGCAGAGGTCCTGGAAGCCACGGTCAAACAGGAGATGTCCTGGAGGTTGCAGACAGGTAGCAGAGGTACTGGAAGCCGCAGGCAGACAGAAGATATTCTGGAGATTGCAGACAGGTGGCAGAAGTACTGGGAACTACAGACAGACAGGAGATGTCCTGAGGCTGCAGAGAGGTAGCAGAGGTACTGGAAGCCACAGATAGACAGGTGATGTCCTGGAGATCACAGACAGCTAGCAGAGGTACTGGAAGCTGCAGGTAGACAGGAGATGTCCTGGAGGCCACAGACAGGTAGCAGAGGGACTGGAAGCCTCAGACAGACAGATTTCCTGGAAGCCACAGACAGGTAGTGCTGTGATCTGTTGTTCCCCTGCTGAAATGGCTACTACACCTGCCTGTCCCGTGCACTCCACCACATTTCTGCTAGTGTTCTGATCTTTGTTTTCTGACCCCAGACTGTTGTTACGTCCCCACCGCAGTCCGCTCCAGCGACTTTTGCTTCGATCACCAGCTGACGTCGTGTTCCTGCTGCGGATAGTGCTGGTGATGGGAGAGGAGTTGATGCCAGCGGCGCTGGTGGGCGCAGGCTCCACTCATCCCCTGGGCTGGGTTTCCTTGGGATCTGCAGTACCACTGGCTGACTGTAGGTGGCGTGTGTCTTCCAGCTGAAGTTACCATCATTCAACTACAACCAATGGGAAGACACCACACCCTTCTTAATTCCCCTCCTGTCTGCTGACCACTGCCAGAGATAGTTCTGTATTCCTGGTTCTTCTCCCGTCCTGTTCTGTTTAGTGATTCTGGTGTTCTGACTTCTGCTTGTTTCCTGACTACCCTCCAGCCTGCTGTTTATGTACCTCGCTGCCCGATCTGGATTTGACCTCTGCTTTGTTTTCTGATTACATCTTTGTCTGCGTGATTCTGTCCCTGTTTTGCATTTCCCGGTTCGACCCTGCCTGACTACAGCCTACCACTGGTAGTAATCTCCAGGGCCTTGTGTAATTCCAAATCCCTGTATAGGGGTTAAGGGGTTTCAAGTTCTCGGGGTCCTGCTTTGCGAGCGGCTTTCCTCTAGCCTATCTATTACAGCCAGTCTGAGTCTGTGGATCCAGGCAGGCGTTACAAATGTTATTTGACTCCTCTCTGCCCGCTCCCTGTTCCTGTCGTGACCTCCTGGCTTTTGACCTCGGACCGTTACCTGACCACGTCTCTGTTTTCTCCCTGAACCCATTACGTGTTCTCCTTGAATTGTGACCTGACTACTTGTCTGTTTACCCCCTGTGATCAAAGTGTCCTCCATTTACCAGACCCAGGCTTTCCTGACTGCGTTACTGCCCACACTTCCCATAAGTAATGGCTAGCATCACAGAATTTTGATCTTTGCAATGAGGACACTGGACACCACAATTGCTACCATGCAATCCCAGAAATAAAGACAATTAACTAATAAGTAAATGGAAATATTAACATTGTAACAGAGGAAGATAGCGCAAGGATTTAAGATTTATTGATAAGGTCATCCGGCTGAATGCCACCGTCTAGTGTAATGATTCCTAAGCTTCTACCAGTCCTCCCTCCCATACGTCTTAAGACATTTTTTCAAAGAGCAGAACATTCGCTTGCATAATAATAATCCCGGACTCCATTCCCGCAATTTTCCTTTTCAAAAGAAACGATTTTTCAGCCAAGAAATTATTACTCCCTAATCGAATTCTCTGCGCTTTCCCCCCTCCGCACTTTGCAGATTTTTTTATTTTGCAATATGTAACTTTTCAATGATGTTCTCCCTCCTTCCGAACCAGACGCGGCATTAATATGGCCGTAATTGAAGAAAAGTGAGTGCGTAATTTATGTCCCTTCGCTATTCTGAGAATATGAAATTCCGATCCGGGCGCTGTCCTCCCCCAAAAACCGCTTCACACGCCGGGCTGAGTGGATTATCTGTCTTTTAAAATGTCATAAGATTATTAGATATTGGATTGTTTAGATATTTAGTTTGCTGTTTAAGCAGCTGAGATGTAGTGTCTGAACCAGCACCGCGGGAGGAGATGAAATGTATTCAGGTTCTCGGGGTGCAATTACTCCAAAGATAATGCTATTTGTCTCTACCCGGTACCAACGACAGCGGAGAAATGCCGAGATACGCCGAGAAATGCCCGGTATACCGATCCCAAATTACCAACAATTCACATGGTCTTGTTTTTCTTTAATGTAATAGTGATACAGTATATCCAAAAACAAAATAAAATTATAAAACATGTCTTGAAGACACTGACAAGGTGTAATTAGTTTTATTCTTGAACATAGGGGCAGTATTATAGCAGTTATATTCTTGTACATAGGAGCAGTATTATAGTAGTTATATTCTTGTACATAGGAGCAGTATTATAGTAGTTATATTCTTGTAAATAGGAGCAGTATTATAGTAGTTATATTCTTGTACATAGGGGGCAGTATTATAGTAGTTATATTCTTGTATATAGAGGGCAGTATTATAGTAGTTATATTCTTGTATATAGAGGGCAGTATTATAGTAGTTATATTCTTGTACATAGGGGGCAGTATTATAGTAGTTATATTCTTGTACATAGGAGCAGTATTATAGTAGTTATATTCTTGTACATAGAGGCAGTATTATAGTAGTTATATTCTTGTACATAGGAGCAGTATTATAGTAGTTATATTCTTGTACATAGGGGGCAGTATTATAGTAGTTAAATTCTTGTACATATGAGCAGTATTATAGTAGTTATATTCTTGTACATAGGGGGCAGTATTATAGTAGTTTTATTCTTGTACATAGGGACAGTATTATAGTAGTTATATTTTTGTACATAGGGAGCAGTATTATAGTAGTTATATTCTTGTACATAGGAGCAGTATTATAGTAGTTAGATTCTTGTACATAGGGGGCAGTATTATAGTAGTTATATTCTTGTACATATGAGCAGTATTATAGTAGTTATATTCTTGTACATATGGGGCAGTATTATAGTAGTTATATTCTTGTACATAGGGGTAGTATTATAGTAGTTATATTCTTGTACATAGGGGCAGTATTATAGTAGTTATATTCTTGTACATATGAGCAGTATTATAGTAGTTATATTCTTGTACATAGGGGGCAGTATTATAGTAGTTATATTCTTGTACATATGAGCAGTATTAGAGTAGTTATATTCTTGTACATAGAGGCAGTATTATAGTAGTTATATTCTTGTTCATAGGAGCAGTATTATAGTAGTTATATTCTTGTACATAGGGGGCAGTATTATAGTAGTTATATTCTTGTACATATGAGCAGTATTATAGTAGTTATATTCTTGTACATAGGGGGCAGTATTATAGTAGTTATATTCTTGTACATATGAGCAGTATTATAGTAGTTATATTCTTGTACATAGGGACAGTATTATAGTAGTTATATTCTTGTACATAGGGAGCAGTATTATAGTAGTTATATTCTTGTACATAGGAGCAGTATTATAGTAGTTATATTCTTGTACATAGGAGCAGTATTATAGTAGTTATATTCTTGTACATATGAGCAGTATTATAGTAGTTATATTCTTGTACATAGGGACAGTATTATAGTAGTTATATTCTTGTACATAGGGAGCAGTATTATAGTAGTTATATTCTTGTACATAGGAGCAGTATTATAGTAGTTATATTCTTGTACATAGGGGGCAGTATTATAGTAGTTATATTCTTGTACATATGAGCAGTATTATAGTAGTTATATTCTTGTACATAGAGGCAGTATTATAGTAGTTATATTCTTGTACATAGGGGCAGTATTATAGTAGTTATATTCTTGTACATAGGGGCAGTATTATAGTAGTTATATTCTTGTACATAGGGGGCAGTATTATAGTAGTTATATTCTTGTACATAGGGGCAGTATTATAGTAGTTATATTCTTGTACATATGAGCAGTATTATAGTAGTTATATTCTTGTACATAGAGGCAGTATTATAGTAGTTATATTCTTGTACATATGAGCAGTATTATAGTAGTTATATTCTTGTACATAGGGGGCAGTATTATAGTAGTTATATTCTTGTACATATGAGCAGTATTATAGTAGTTATATTCTTGTACATAGAGGCAGTATTATAGTAGTTATATTCTTGTACATAGGGGCAGTATTATAGTAGTTATATTCTTGTACATAGGGGCAGTATTATAGTAGTTATATTCTTGTACATAGAGGCAGTATTATAGTAGTTATATTCTTGTACATAGGGGCAGTATTATAGTAGTTATATTCTTGTACATAGGGGCAGTATTATAGTAGTTATATTCTTGTACATAGGGGCAGTATTATAGTAGTTATATTCTTGTACATAGGAGAAGTGTTATAGTAGTTATATTCTTGTACATAGGGGGCAGTATTATAGCAGTTATATTCTTGTACATAGGAGCAGTATTATAGTAGTTATATTCTTGTACATAGGGGCAGTATTATAGTAGTCATATTCTTGTATATAGGAGCAGTATTATAGTAGTTATATTCTTGTACATAGAGAGCAGTATTATAGTAGTTATATTCTTGTACATAGGAGAAGTGTTATAGTAGTTATATTCTTGTACATAGGGGGCAGTATTATAGCAGTTATATTCTTGTACATAGGAGCAGTATTATAGTAATTATATTCTTGTACATAGGGGGCAGTATTATAGTAGTTATATTCTTGTACATAGGGACAGTATTATAGTAGTTATATTCTTGTACATAGGGGGTAGTATTATAGTAGTTATATTCTTGTACATAGGGGCAGTATTATAGTAGTTATATTCTTGTACATAGGGGCAGTATTATAGTAGTTATATTCTTGTACATAGGGGGTAGTATTATGGTAGTTATATTCTTGTACAAAGGGGCAGTATTATAGTAGTTATATTCTTGTACATAGGAGCAGTATTATAGTAGTTATATTCTTGTACATAGGGGCAATATTATAGTAGTTACCGTATATTCTTGTACATAGGGGCAGTATTATAGTAGTTATATTCTTG
Organism: Anomaloglossus baeobatrachus; assembly: GCF_048569485.1. NCBI lineage: Eukaryota > Metazoa > Chordata > Amphibia > Anura > Aromobatidae > Anomaloglossus > Anomaloglossus baeobatrachus. Next base: position 196,272,249 of record NC_134362.1, on the reverse strand, counting down.
TACCTAAAGGGCAGTATTATAGTAGTTATATTCTTGTACATAAGAGCAGTATTATAGTAGTTATATTCTTGTACATAAGAGCAGTATTATAGTAGCTACATTCTTATATACAGTGGCAGTATTATAGCACTCAGTTATATTCTTGTACAGGTATTATTTTATATTTATATATACATACCTTCATTGCCTTTCCTGATTGGACGCTGCTCCCTGGTTCCATGTTTGGCGCCCGCTGTGATATAATAGTGTCGGGTCGCCGTACATGGCTCCACTTCATCCCTATTATCCATTAAAAATACCAATTGACATTCTCCTTTCTCATTTTTCTTCCCAGATGACTTCCCTGTCATTTTAGACCCGGCTGCTTGATGGAGATTTTGTCCGAAATGACATTAAAATTAATCTGCCATGAATTTATTTGCCATCAATTTCAGATCCAGAAAGCGGCAAAAAAAATTCCCAGGAGATCACAGAGGTAGAAAACATCTCATTTAGAAACCAATAAAGTTGGATTAAAAAAAAAGCAGGAATCGCACATCCTTTATTAAGTATGACAAATAATGAGGGTGACGCGTCCGGTGATGTGCACGCCGCTCACTGTCAGGATGGATTTGCACCCGAGTGCATTTAATTGGCCAATATCAGCTATAGGAGCCTTTTTTATCATTTGTTATTGCATGTCTGATCATCCATCCTGAAGACCTCCAATGCCAATATTTTCTGTCACAGTCATTAATAAGCATGTCAACCCGTTACCACTGATACAGAGAAAATATGAAGGGTGGATCAGCACATTATAGATAGAGTCAGTGCATGGAGACCTGACATACATGTATCAATATTAAATTATTAAGTGTACAGTGTCACAATGAGTATGAGATAGCGGGGAAGTGGAGCTCCTAAACTGTTTCTCAATCTAGGGGTCCCTATGCTATCACTAATCTTAGGGATACTCCTGATGGTGGAGATGCCTGAGTCTCCTTCCTGGCCCTACTCCTGACCAGTCCTGATCTGATTCCCTCTCTCTCCTGGGATACTCCTGATGATGGAGATGCCTTAGTCTCCTTCCTGGCCCTGCTCCTGACCAGTCCTAATCTGATTCCCTCTCTCCAGGGATACTCCTGATGATGGAGATGCCTGAGTCTCCTTCCTGGCCCTGCTCCTGACCAGTCCTGATCTGATTCCCTCTCTCTCCAGGGATACTCCTGATGGTGGAGATGCCTGAGTCTCCTTCCGGACCCTGCTCCTGACCAGTCCAGATCCGATTCCCTCTCTCTCCAGGGATACTCCTGATGGTGGAGATGCCTGAGTCTCCTTCCTGGCCCTGCTCCTGACCAGTCCTGATCTGATTCCCTCTCTCTCCAGGGATACTCCTGATGGTGGAGATGCCTGAGTCTCCTTCCTGGCCCTGCTCCTGACCAGTCCTGATCTGATTCCTTCTCTCTCCAGGGATACTCCTGATGGTAGAGATGCCTGAGTCTCCTTCCTGGCCCTACTTTTGATCAGTCCTGATCTGATTCCCTCTCTCTCCAGGGATACTCCTGATGGTGGAGATGCCTGAGTCTCCTTCCTGGCCCTGCTCCTGACCAGTCCTGATCTGATTCCCTCTCTCTCCAGGGATACTCCTGATGGTAGAGATGCCTGAGTCTCCTTCCTGGCCCTACTTTTGATCAGTCCTGATCTGATTCCCTCTCTCTCCAGGGATACTCCTGATGGTGGAGATGCCTGAGTCTCCTTCCTGGCCCTACTCCTGACCAGTCTTGATCTGATTCCCTTTCTCCCCAGGGATACTTCTGATGGTGGAGATGCCTGAGTCTCCTTCCTGGCCCAGCTCCTGGCCAGTCCTGATCTGATTCCCTCTCTCTCCAGGGATACTCCTGATGGTGGAGATGCCTGAGCCTACTTCCTGGCCCTGCTTCTGACCAGTCCTGCGCTGATTTTCCCTGCTCCTCCACAAGAGAGGGACGGGACAGGAGTTTGATGAAACCCAAGATAAAGATAGACAAGGTAAAACCAAAACTGTGTCAAACAGCACACGCACACACAGGATAAGAGATTCAGGAAGAAAACAAGAGGAGGAAGGAAGTACAAAACTACAAGGCTAAACTCCACAACCGCACCAAGCAATAAGCACAACTTTCACCAGAGAGTCTGGGACACCACACCTCACAGAGCAACAAAAACAAACTATAGCTGGCATGGGAGGAAGGATTCAAACAGCATAAATAGGAGGGGAGCAGATGTGATAGGCTTCCCCACAACATGTGAACAAAGGAGCAGGCAGACCAGCAAAGATTAACTCTTGCTAGCCTGCATATTAATCAGCACACAGCAGGTCGATGCCCTAGTTTGCCTGTGTTGATCCCAGACAGCAGAGAAACGGGCGGGGTGTTTGGCGGAGAGTCAGCAGCTGCAATCTGAACAGAACCCAACGCCGCCATCACAGTCAACAAAGTTCGGGCAAAACTTCACGTGACACATAGTAGGACATGAAACTTCTGCTCAAAAATGAGACATCTGCCTATCTTCTATTCACCGATCGTCGTCTGTAGAGCAGAAAGGATTTTTCTATTTCTTAGAAACTTCCTACCGTCTGCTCAATGCCATGTGTTTCCCATCACTAGAAAGTCATATTTTCGGCCTTATACTCCCCAAATTCTCACAAAATCTTCAGATTGTGATATTCATTTTGAGCCAGGTTAAAAAAAATTAGCTGGCTATGAAAATATAAAACAAAAGCTGTTGAACACTACTTATTTAGGTGGGATTCTTTGACAATTTGCCTAACCCTTTCCTATAAAAAGGGGTAAAGATTAGTGATGAGCGAGCACTACCATGCCTAGGTGCTTAGTACTTGAGGCGAGCAGGTCGGACGCTCGAGTGGGCTCGGCTCAATTACCGAGTATAATGGAAGTCAATGGCAAACTCGAGCATTTGCTTGATGGGTCCTTTCCCCTGTGCGCCGCTCACGTACTGTAACGTCCTGGAGGTGGATTTACGGGACCGTGCACCGGACTCCCCCAGCGAGGCAACCAGGAACTAACCCATATACAGGGACTGTCCGGTCACCCCACCAGAGGGCCTAGATGCACGGTAGCCGGGACACTAGGGGTACGGGGTCTGAGTCCTTCAAAGGTCTGCTCATGGAAAGTCTATTAGTCCACAGGGAACCGTAGACAGAACGGATGTCCGGAACCAGGTTCAGGTGCTGAGAAGGAACAGCCGACGGGGTCCGGATCCAGCGAGAATAGCAGGCTGAGGTTACCAGGTGGAATCGGGGACCGGTGACGGGATCAGGCTGAGGGAAGATGGTGGGATCCACAACAGACAGTCACCGGGAAGCTTCCTGGAGGATCAGCAATCTGGACCAGGTCAGGACAGCAGACGGGCTCTGCAGAAGAGACAGTGTTATACGGGAGACAAGGCACAGAAAGACCTGAACACCTAGCTATGGAAACACGTTGATCAGGCCCCACCCATAAGTAACAGGAAGTCTTTTATACCCTGCACCTGTATCAGCCACATCCTCTTCCAGGGATGCTGGTCCTATAAGACCAGGTGACTGAGCGCGCCCGCGCCCTAACGCGCATGCGTGAAGCCAGGGAGCCAGAGGCAAGCACAGAAGGCCGAGGACAGGGCGCAGAGGAACCGGGGACACAGAGACCGGATCAGTGAGTACGGAGCGGTGCCGGGACACAGAGACCGGATCAGTGGGTACGGAGCGGTGGCGGGACACCGGAAGCGTGACACGTACCTAGGTCCTCACTAGCCCTGAACTCATGACGAGTAGTGAAGGCCACCAAAATGCTAGTCTCGCCACTGCAATAAGACAACACGAGGTAGGAAAGACAAACAGGTAAGGAAAAACGCAACAAGTAACGCTCGAGTAGGAACGTCTCAGCTGCAACAAAAGTGAGACCTCAGATTCTCCAGAGACTGGCTCCTTCAAAGTGGACAGCATAGGTATGAGCTATAGCCAGCATTGGGAGGAGTGAAGAGCAATTATATATAGCAGAAGGGAGTGGCTGCAGCTGAGGTTACAACTACCTGTTAGATCACTGCAGGATAGAAATGAACCTTAACCCTTTCAGTACCGGATGGAATTAGATGTGCTTCAACTCAGGATAAAGGACGAGTGGGCATCAAAGTTGATCTGCAACAAGCTGTAACCTTCTGATCCCAGATCTTTTTGAGATCACATCAATATGCACATGAGTGCTTTTGCCCCGTGAACTGACGACTGCTACCCAATAGATTGATCGTTTGGTGTTTATGGGTCTATAACTTATCGAAAGACATTTAGAAGTTTAGTTACACTTTAAGGTAAGTTTAATATTTATTGGGAGTGTTGTATTTTTTTTCGGACTTACTTCTTGATTTGTTTAGGGCATAGAATACTGATCGACTTTGTGTCACACAATCCAAATAATAAAAAATGTAAAAAAAATCACATCCAAATACATAATTTTCTTAATCTCGCTTTAGCACATCCTAAATATATGTTGGTTTCAATGGGCAGCAAAGAAACCCTCATCTTTTTACTCCTTTACGTGTTGATTATATGGTCTTTTTTTAGTTACACACTGAAAGCACATCCACAAGTCAATAAAAATCACATATGAAAAAGTCCAAAACGCGTCGCTATGTAGTTAATGAAGACGCCTTATGATATGTTCCCACTAACCCATCAATATCCCATAATGATTGTAGCAAAAATTAGTCAACTGGGAATGATTTTTAATCAATAGCCCCGGGACTTATCTAGAGTTGTAATCTGTAAAATGCCATTGATGTCTTTATGTGATCTATTTGCAGAATATCCTTGGGGATTTTCTTATATTATGTGGATTAAACTTTTATTTATTTCTCAGTCATGACTAGATAAGGGATTGTTAAGGACGGGAAAAGAAAAAGCGAGCTACTATGGATCTTTGGAAAGTGTTTTCTTTTCGAGACTTTGGCCAACTTCTATCTATGTATCTATCTATCTATCTATCTATCTATCCCTCTATCTATCTATCTATCTATCTATCCCTCTATCTATCTATCTATCTATCTATCCCTCTATCTATCTATCTATCTATCTATCTATCCCTCTATCTATCTATCTATCTATCTATCTATCTATCTATCCCTCTATCTATCTATCTATCTATCTATCTATCTATCTATCTATCTATCTATCTATCTATCCCTCTATCTATCCCTCTATCTATCTATCTATCTATCTATCTATCTATCTATCCCTCTATCTATCTATCTATCTATCTATCTATCCCTCTATCTATCTATCTATCTATCTATCCCTCTATCTATCTATCTATCTATCCCTCTATCTATCTATCCCTCTATCTATCTCTCTATCTATCCATCTATCTATCTATCCCTCTATCTATCTATCTATCTATCTATCCCTCTATCTATCTATCTATCTATCCCTCTATCTATCTATCCCTCTATCTATCTCTCTATCTATCCATCTATCTATCTATCCCTCTATCTATCTATCTATCTATCATCTATCTATCTATCTATCCGTCTATCTATCTATCTATCTATCTATCTATCCCTCTATCTATCTATCTATCTATCCCTCTATCTAGCTATCTATCTATCTATCCCTCTATCTATCTATCTATCTATCTATCTATCTATCCCTCTATCTATCCCTCTATTCATCTATCTATCTATCTATCTATCTATCTATCTATCTATCTATCTCTCTATCTATCTCTCTATCTATCCATCTATCTATCTATCCCTCTATATATCTATCCCTCTATCTATCTATCTATCCATCCATCCATCCATCTATCTATCCCTCTATATCTATCTATCTATATATCTATCCCTCTATCTATCTATCCCTCTATATCTATCTATCTATCTAGCCCTTTATTTATCTATCTATCTATCTATCTATCTATCCCTCTATCTATCCCTCTATCTATCTTTCCCTCTATCTATATATCTATCCCTCTATCTGTCTGTCTATCCCTCTATCTATATATCTATCTATCCCTCTATCTATCTATCCCTCTATCTATCTATCTATCTATCTATCTATCCCTCTATATATCTATCTATCTATCTATCCAGCTATCTATCCCTCTATCTATCTATCTATCTATCTATCTATCTATCTATCTATCTATCTATCTATCTATCTATCTATCTATCTATCTATCCCTCTATCTATCCATCTATCTATCCCTCTATCTATCTATCTATCTATCTATCCCTCTATCTATCTATCTATCTATCTATCTCAAGGTAAACCATGAAAACCAGCCCTGTTTTCCTAGTTTGCCAAAAAATTGTTCTTCTCTTGATTTCTGAATCAATTTGAAGGACGGACTGCAATACTCCCTGGAAGACACGTAGAGGAGGGCCTCAGAAAACATTTTTTTCCTATTATTAAAGAGTGGGACTCCTAGACTGGTAAAGCGTACAGTATGTATGATGTGCAAGGGCTGCCAAAAATTAGAAGGAGGCACTCCAATTCACCTAGACATGTAAAGTAGGGCCTCAGAAAACATTTTTATAACGTTTGGAACGCAAGGAACTTGTATGGCCAACAACGAGGAGTCCATGATTCGAGGCCACTGAGGGTACAACTGGTACAATAAGGACCTTCAGGCATCCGACTCCAATTTTACTCCAGCTAAGGTGGGTGGCAGTTCCCCCTATGCCAACTCTGGGCATTAGGCTACCCAGAGGCTTCAAATAGATTAAAGTACAGGTTTCAAAACATTTTGTTTATCTCCTTGCAGACCTTTGTCAATGAAAATTCATGAACCATGTGGGAGAAACGTCTCCAACCCATCCTAGGGAGAGAACACCACAAGTCCTATGTCCATTTGTCACACAAGAATGAATGCAGCTTTATTTTTCTTGTCCACAAAGTTAAGCCAAATCTGAGGCTCGCAAGCCACAGTCATTGCTCCCTCCCTGTTTAAGTTGATTCCGTGTGTTTTTAGTACCGCCGGGGGCATAATACCTGATAGGCACATCCGCTTGTCAACTAAAAATGCTGACAGGTTGTCTCTTCTCAAAATGAACAAGGCCCAGGCCAAGACTTCTCAACCCCTCTGGATGACAGTGTCGGAACATAAAGCCAATTCAACTTCAAATGTTCCTTTTTTTGGTGTATTCCCATGTACCCCTTCCCACCCAAAAAGGGTATACCGTTCATAGTTTCTTCTTTTTCTTGTCTTCCTCCTCCTCCACCATATCAACAGGGTCATTATGTGTCCCCCGCTCCAAATTTTTACATGGCCATAAGGCGACCCTCCCTCATCATTTTTAGAGGACCATGAGGTGGCCCTTACTCATATTTTTTAGAGGACCATCAGGCGAACCTCATTCGTCACTTTTAGAGGGTCATCAGGCGGCCCCTCATCATATTTTTAGGGTGCTATCAGGTGGCCCTCACTCATAATGTTTAGGGGACCATCAGGCGGCCCTTACTCAATTTTTAGAGGGCCATCAGGCGGCCCTCACTCATAACTTTTAGAGGGCCATCAGGCAGCCCTCATTCATAACTTTTAGAGGGCCATCAGGCAACCCTCACTCATAATTTTTAGAGGGCCATCAGGCAGCCCTCACTCATAACTTTTAGAGGACCATCAGGTGGCCCTCTATTATAATTTTTAGAGGGCCATCAGGCAGCCCTCACTCGTAATTTTTAGGGGACCATCAGGCGGCTTTCACTCATCATTTTTCAAAGGCCATCAGACAGCGTTCACTCATAATTTTTAAAGTGTCATCAGGTGGCCCTCACTCATAATTTTTAGAGGGCTATCAGTTGACCCTCACTCATAATTTTTAGGGGACCATCAGGCGGCCCTTACTCATCATTTTTAGAGGGCCATCAGGTGGCCCTCACTCATAATTTTTAAAGGGCCATTAGGCAGCCCTCATTCATAATTTTTAGAGGGCCATCAGGCAGCCCTCACTCATAATTTTTAAAGGGCCATTAGGCAGCCCTCATTCATAATTTTTAGAGGGCCATCAGGCAGCCCTCATTCATAACTTTTAGAGGGCCATCAAGTGGCCCTCTGTTATCATTTTTAGAGGGCCATCACGCAGCCCTCACTCGTAATTTTTAGGGGACCATCAGGCGGCCTTCACTGATCATTTTTCAAAAGTCATCAGGCAGCATTCACTCATAATTTTTAAAGTGCCATCAGGTGGCCCTCACTCATAATTTATAGGGGACCATCAGGTGGCCTTCACTCATCAGTTTTAGAGGGAAGTCCCACAGTAGTTGGTCCCCAGCTACCACTATTTTTACACCAACACATGTCCTATAACAACACCTGAGCCCTGACCTACTTGGAAGGTCCACTTAATGACCGACATGTGGACAAGTGCTTGTGACCAGCGATGCTACATTTCCCCTGAGGGCACACTGGGAGAAACTTATGGAAGCTGGGACCGAGATGGACCCTTGGATGGCACACATGCTACCATACCGACGCCGAGGATTGCGGACCCTAGTTCGATCAGGGTTTCATCCACCGCCTACACTAGTTTCTGCACCCCCTCCATCTCTATCTGCGAATTATCATCTCGGAGCATGGCATCCATATCAGTCACAAGCTTGTAAGCACTGCATTGCTGCCTTGGTGAAAGGTTCTGCCTAAACTAATTTGTTTAGGTGACAAACAGCGCACCGCCACAGAGCTGTTGACCGGTCTAAACCCTTTTAGCTTGCCCTTAAAGTTTTTTATTATTTTTTTTTCTTAATATTTCAGAATTAACCCCTAATATATAGCTTTATTCTTCAACAATTTGCCTTTGAGGAATGTCATTATTAACATTTGTACGTTGCAAAAACAAAGCCGTCCCCATTACCTCCGCGCCATTCTGCCTTATGATTGTTACGCTTGTAATCAATGAAACCCAATTTGCTAAATAGAACATCTGCTTTCCAAAAAACCTTGTATGCATTAAATAGAAGGAAGCGGCGGTGATTAGCGCATCATCACTTATAGAACAAGCTCGTCGCTGACGGAACGCGCTCAGAGCAAGGAAGCGAGATACGAGACTGCAGCTAAATGAGAAAATAATAACGGGATCTGGCATCTGCGGCGGTTACATGGCGGAAATGTGCGGAATAAACATTGATTAACATTGAAATCCTCCATAAACGACGATAGAAGGAAAGTGCCTATAAATTATCGTCACCAAAATTGTAAAAGTCGCTATAAAAGTTATTGGAGATATGAATTCCGGGATGGGATGGGCTTACATTTTGGAGCACGAAATGTCCAGTTATCATAACAGGGATTCCACTTTTTAGAATTGGAAGCAAATCAGTAACAAAGCAGAGAATATTTCAAAAGTTTCAGTTATAATTTGGCACACTTCAGAGCTGAAATCTCCCCAAAACACCTCCTTTTTCAGTTCCTGGACACAGCTTACTCTTGTCATTTGTATGCTGGTAATGGTTGAATTTCCAATAGGCATAGTATGGTCATCTGATGTAGGAAGGACTACCTATGCCTATTAGAAGTGCCTCTGTTGGAAGGTTTGTTGACAATATCTAATAGTAACAAGCAGAATAGTGAGTGCAGCTCTGGAGTATAATACAGGATGTAACTCAGATCAGTACAGGATCAGTACACGTTCAGTAATGTAATGTATGTACACAGTGACTGCACCAGCAGAATAGTGAGTGTGGCTCTGGAGTATAATACAGGAGGTAACTCAGGATCAGTACATGTTCAGTAATGTAATGTATGTACACAGCAGAATAGTGAGTGTGGCTCTGGAGTACAATACAGGATGTAACTCCGGATCAGTATAGGATCGGTAATGTAATGTATGTGTGAAGCCCCACAGGTGTAGTGTCGGTGCATTACCTTCAGGGACTCCACTCGGCTGGATCTTGTCACAGGTAGGAGATCTTCTTCTTGTCGTGACGCCACTCTCAGTATTGCGGCCAGTAGGGACCGCCACTGCAGGTTGAGGGACGCCTGGGGCTGATGGTGAGTGCAGTTAGTTGGAATAGCCTCCTGAGAGTGAGGCAAGCCCCAGGGCCCTGTGTAGGTGCGTAGTACCACAAGGCGCAGAATGACTCAACACAGGCAGGATGTCTTTCAGGGTTTTTACTCACAATTGATGGCAGGGTGAGTGACCCGGGCGTAGCTGGGATGAACCAAGTGGGAACCAGGTGTCCTTCAGGCTGACTTGTGAGGGTGACTACTAACTCGCCTTCCTTAGCCCTTGGTGGTTTGGGGTAACCCCGACTTTGAGTCCCTATGGGGGTCACCCAGGGAAGATGCTGCAGCCTCTCTCCCCTTCGTTTGCCGTTTGCTTGTCGCCTGGACCAGGCCACTCCAGCTGCTTGCCTCCTGTGACCTATGGGCCCTAACTGTGGCTACGTGGCTGCGGCTTTTGTGGTGTTGTGGCGTGGGCTTTGAGAGCCCCACACCGGCAGGTTTAGCAAAAGAAAGCTGGATCTATCTCCGCTTCGGGATCTGCCGCCCGTTTGGGCCTGGTACTCTCTAGCAGTCTCCTTACTTCCCACTCCGTTGCTCTCTCTCTAGCTGAAGATGGATTTCGGGTAGCACTCCTAGTTGACCGTTCTCCCCCGTCGGTAGCCACTGCGCGGACGCTGTCAGACTACAGCAGCCCACGGGATCTGCTCCTCACTCGAGCTCCCTGGACTCTGCACTGCCTGGCTCACATCTGGGACCTTCACTGCTGCTCCTGTCTGAGCTTCACTTTCCTGCTCCTCACTCCTCCACACTCTGCTGCAGACTCTAGACTGTTTACTCCTCCTTCTCTTTTCCCTTTTGTGCCTGCCTACGCCACCTAGCAACCAGACTCTCTTACCACACCCCTTGAGAGGAGATGGAGGCTTTTGGCCCCCTCCACTATTCCAGTGAAGGTGAAGGCTTTTCCCCCTCCTGGGATCCCCAGGGGTCCTCTCATGGGTACATGTGTGAGACCTGATCACTATGCGCCTGTGTTCCACACCCCGGTCAGCCTTCTGGATTACCTGTATTGTACTGTCCCCAGCATGGGTGCAGTACTCAGTGGTGCCTGACCAGGTCAGGGGCGCCACATTCCCCCTTAGTTATCACCAGCACGTCCTCGGGCTGCAAGACAACATTTTAAAATGCATAAAACATTAAAACATGTAAAACATTTTTAAAAGCACCAGGTACCATACATCACCACCCTCCACCCACAAGTCCGTTAACCCACCCAAAACCCTTTCACGTTGGCCGCGGCTTCAGCCACTTCTGGCAGGATGTAGAGGCGGCTTTCATGGGCTGGTGGTTTCAGGGTATACCTGGCTTGGTGGATCCGCGCCCTCAGCCTCTTCTGGCAGGATGTAGAGGCGGCCTCCACAGTTGGTGCTGACCAGGTACCCTCTTTGTGGTGGAGAGCCAGGCCCCATAAACAGGCATGCTCTCTGGTCGCAGGCGAGCCAAGGCCCTATATACGGACGGGCTCCTCCTGGTTGCAGACGAGCCAAGCCCCTAAACAGGCTGACTCTGGTGGTGGTGGTGCCCTCTGGTGTAACTATTTACACTGCGAGAGTTTGTGGCTATAGCCAGTTCATAGCCTTAAGGTTTATGGTTTTCTCACACAAGTTTATGTGGGCACATACTTAAACGTAAACGTTGCAAAACTTCCAACTTTTCAAAACTTTAACTTGCTGTATGCTTTACTTTATGCAGATTCCTCTACTCTTCCATACCAGGGCTTGGGCCTGTAGGGCTGCGGCACCTGTTGGTTTCTTGATCTCTTTCTTCGTCTGTGGGTTCGTTGTATTTTCTTTCTTCTTCAGTGTCTCTGTCTTCATCTTCTGTTGTGACTGCAGAGCTTCTGCAAGGACTTCTAGGACATGGTGCAACATCTAGGGCATACCAGCCTCTTTCTCCTTGGTGCATGGTGAACTGCACTGTGTCTCCCATCTTTAAGTTTCTGCCAGGGTGTCCTCTGGGCAAGTGGGCTCTCACATCCCTCCTATTAACGAAAATGCCCTCTTTCATACCCGGTGCCACAATAAAGCCGTATCCGCTTTTCAAGTTAAAGTCTTCCACAACTCCTCTACAAAGGGGTCCTCTGACCTGTGCTTGGGCTCTTCTCAGGAACCTTTTTTCTTGTAGGTCTCTGGCCGTGATGTCATCTCTCTGCTCTGGGGATGGCGGTGCAGGGGAAAACTGGGTTCTGCTACGGCGCTGTGTCTTGCGGGCTGGATTCTGCGAAGTGCAGCTTACAAGCTCCCAGGTGAGGCTTTGGGGCAGGTCTTCTTCAGCAGGAGGTGTCAGGTCTTCCTCGTCCCAGCGGGAATATGGCAGCATCTCCGGCTCTGGGACTAGCACTGCTGCTGGCTCCGGGGGCAACTCCTCAGCTTCTTGCCCTCCTCTCCCCCTTAGTTCTTCGCTGCACTCTGGTCGTGGCAGCGCCGGGGATGAGTGTTCCTCAGCTGGCCCCGGCGGTGGACTCTTCAGCGTGGTTGCTGCAGGGGTTGCCTTAGGGGTGTGCGGAGGGAGCATGTATCTGTCCACCATCTCCTGTGGGAACTTGGCCTCCAGGTCAGCCTTCAGCTGCCAGTATGCGGAGTCTTCACCTATCAGGGATTTCCTAGTAGGGACTTCCTTAGGCTGGGGAGCGGTGTCTGCTCTGGCCTTGCAGGCCGGGGAAAATGGTGATGCAATCTCTTGGCGGGCCGCGCCTGGCATGGCGGCGGCCTGGTCTTGGCGGGCCGCGCCCTGTATGGCGGCGGCCTGGTCTTGGCGGGCCGCGCCCTGTATGGCGGCGGCCTGGTCTTGGCGGGCCGCGCCCTGTATGGCGGCGGCCTGGATCGGCGTCGCAGCTGCGATGGGATCTGTGCAGGCTGGGCTGGGCGTCGCTGCAGGGACCGGGTCTTGGTGGGCCGAGCAGGGCATCGATGCGGCGGCCGGGGCTTGGCGGGCCGAGCAGGGCATCGCTGCGGCGGCCGGGGCTTGGCGGGCCGAGCAGGGCATCGCTGCGGCGGCCTGGGCTTGGCGGGCCGAGCAGGGCATCGCTGCGGCGGCCTGGGCTTGGCGGGCCGCACCTGGCATGGCTGCGGCCTGGCTCAGCGTCGCCGCGCCGGGCGCCTCTTCTGGGACCGCGGTCGTAGCAGCAGGGGTCGGAGCGCTTGCGCTGGCCGGGGCAACTCTGGACTCACCCATCGGTGGCACCATCGGGGTCTGAGTCGTCGCCGCTCGGTCTGACATGCGTCGCGCGGTTCCCTCCTCGTAGGTCCGAACCGTCGCCGCCATCTCCAGAAGCTCCGTGCGTTCTTCTCTGAGCCGTCGCACAATCCTGGCCTCCAGCTGGTCGCAGAAGATAGCAAGCTCCCGGCACCACCAGGCAGCAGAGCCTGGTTCTGGGTATCCACGTCCGGACTCCATCTCTTCTCTCTGCAGCAGCAGGCTTGTGGCTCTCTTTCCTTCCCGCCGTCTCCGGACGCTTCCGCTCTCTTCACAAGCGAGGTCAGAACCCTGCAGGGGATCTCTGGGTAGCCACACCTCTTCGTGGGCGGTAACTTCTCCCAGCGCAGGCTGCTGTTGTTTTTCAGCGCGCTTTTCATGGTGGCAATATGGCGGCGCTTCCAATTTTTCAAGCGGACCGCCTAGGCACATGGTCACCTGTCTGAACAGGTCTAGTCCTTATCCTGTTCGTGACGCCAGATGTGAAGCCCCACAGGTGTAGTGTCGGTGCATTACCTTCAGGGACTCCACTCGGCTGGATCTGGTCACAGGTAGGAGATCTTCTTTTTGTCGTGACGCCACTCTCAGTATTGCGGTCAGTGGGGACCGCCACTGCAGGTTGAGGGACGCCTGGGGCTGATGGTGAGTGCAGTTAGTTGGAATAGCCTCCTGAGAGTGAGGCAAGCCCCAGGGCCCTGTGTAGGTGCGTAGTACCACAAGGCGCAGAATGACTCAACACAGGCAGGATGTCTTTCAGGGTTTTTACTCACAATTGATGGCAGGGTGAGTGACCCGGGCGTAGCTGGGATGAACCAAGTGGGAACCAGGTGTCCTTCAGGCTGACTTGTGAGGGTGACTACTAACTCGCCTTCCTTAGCCCTTGGTGGTTTGGGGTAACCCCGACTTTGAGTCCCTATGGGGGTCACCCAGGGAAGATGCTGCAGCCTCTCTCCCCTTCGTTTGCCGTGTGCTTGTCGCCTGGGCCAGGCCACTCCAGCTGCTTGCCTCCTGTGACCTATGGGCCCTAACTGTGGCTACGTGGCTGCGGCTTTTGTGGTGTTGTGGCGTGGGCTTTGAGAGCCCCACACCGGCAGGTTTAGCAAAAGAAAGCTGGATCTATCTCCGCTTCGGGATCTGCCGCCCGTTTGGGCCTGGTACTCTCTAGCAGTCTCCTTACTTCCCACTCCGTTGCTCTCTCTCTAGCTGAAGATGGATTTCGGGTAGCACTCCTAGTTGACCGTTCTCCCCCGTCGGTAGCCACTGCGCGGACGCTGTCAGACTACAGCAGCCCAGGGGAAGGGGTCAGCTCTCCTCGGAGCTCCCTGGACTCTGCTCTGAACCGGCTCACATCTGGGACCTTCACTGCTGCTCCTGTCTGAGCTTCACTTTCCTGCTCCTCACTCCTCCACACTCTGCTGCAGACTCTAGACTGTTTACTCCTCCTTCTCTTTTCCCTTTTGTGCCTGCCTACGCCACCTAGCAACCAGACTCTCTTACCACACCCCTTGAGAGGAGATGGAGGCTTTTGGCCCCCTCCACTATTCCAGTGAAGGTGAAGGCTTTTCCCCCTCCTGGGATCCCCAGGGGTCCTCTCATGGGTACATGTGTGAGACCTGATCACTATGCGCCTGTGTTCCACACCCCGGTCAGCCTTCTGGATTACCTGTATTGTACTGTCCCCAGCATGGGTGCAGTACTCAGTGGTGCCTGACCAGGTCAGGGGCGCCACATTTGTACACAGTGACTGCACCAGTAGAATAGTGAGTACAGCTCTGGAGTATAATACAGGATGTAACTCAGGATCAGTAACGTAATGTATGTACACAGTGATTGCACCAGCAGAATAGTGAGTGCAGCTCTGGAGTATAATACAGGATGTAAATCAGGATCAGTAATGTAGTGTATGTACACAGTGACTGCACCAGCAGAATATTGAGTGCAGCTCTGGAGTAAAATACAGGATGTAAATCAGGATCAGTAATGTAGTGTATGTACACAGTGACTGCACCAGCAGAATAGTGAGTGCAGCTCTGGAGTATAATACAGGAGGTAACTCAGGATCAGTAATGTAATGTATGTACACAGTGACTGCACCAGCAGAATAGTGAGTGCAGCTCTGGAGTATAATACAGGATATAACTCAGGATCAGTAATGTAATGTATGTACACAGTGACTGCACCAGCAGAATAGTGAGTGCAGCTCTGGAGTATAATACAGGATGTAACTCCGGATCAGTAATGTATGTGCACAGTGACTGCACCAGTAGAATAGTGAGTGCAGCTCTGGAGTATAATACAGGAGGTAACTCAGGATCAGTAATGTAATGTATGTACACAGTGACTGCACCAGCAGAATAGTGAGTGCAGCTCTGGAGTATAATAAAGGAGGTAACTCAGGGTCAGTAATGCAATGTATGTACACAGTGACTGTACCAGCAGAATAGTGATTGCAGCTCTGGAGTATAATAGAGGATGTAACTCCGGATCAGCACAGGATCAGTAATGTAATGTATGTACACAGTGACTGCACCAGCAGAATAGAGAGTGCAGCTCTGGAGTATAATACAGGAGGTAACTCAGGATCAGTAATGTAATGTATGTACACAGTGACTGCACCAGCAGAATATTGAGTGCAGCTCTGCAGTAAATTACATGTAGCTGGAGATCTGTATAGAATAAGTGATCTACTGTAATGCATTTGTAAAGCTACCTAATGCTTTAGGCTGATTAAATCTGAACTTTAAAATGTTTTCAGAAGGTGAACATAGCCTTTAAACCTAGAATAATAAAAAAAAAAGCAGTAAAAGCTTGTGTGAGAATGACATGACGGCAATCCTATGATCGCTCCTCCGCTATAGCGTGCATAGGGCACAATACAAAGGCCGCCGAAGATACGCGGAAACGATTGAACGGTAAAGATCATTTTTTTCATTCATGTCAGCCGGAGCGATATTAACCTCGTTAGCATCGAGCCTTTATAACAAGGGCATATTTCATTGTGAAAGCACAAACAAAACCATTGTTAGGATAAAAAAAAAAAGATCTTCCCGTGAGTCAGAAATATCCTCAACATTAAACCACA
The DNA here is from genome assembly GCF_048569485.1 of Anomaloglossus baeobatrachus. Classification (NCBI taxonomy): domain Eukaryota; kingdom Metazoa; phylum Chordata; class Amphibia; order Anura; family Aromobatidae; genus Anomaloglossus; species Anomaloglossus baeobatrachus. The sequence goes on along the minus strand of NC_134362.1, from coordinate 196,255,965 downwards.
TCAAAGCAAAGTCGATCAATATTTCTCGGACGTCGCCGTCCGCGAAGAAAAGAGACGTTGGCGATATACATCAAGGCCAAAATAAAAGGGGCTTTAATTACTGCAGAAACCGGCGGCAGCCCGGAGTCACAAGCCTTTTCATTAATTTGCTTACGTCGTCGTGTCACATTGCTCCTGATGCTAATCTGGGAAAATGTGTGAAAATAGGTGCAGCCTCCTCTGCCTCTGACCTTCCATCTTGGCATTGTATGTATCGTCTTACATAATTTTAATTAATCTCCGTCTGGGACGTGAATTTATAGCACCTTGTCTGGTAATAGAAGACTTCACTTTATCTGGATAACCTTGCTCCGGCTTTAATGGTGGAGCCAGTCATCTGCCAGCGCTGGCGGCCGCCTGACGGCTTAACTGCACCAGGATGCCCCATAGTGGCACTAACACTGCACAATAGACCAGTGCATTTAAAGGGATAGTCTGGATCAAGCAACGCTTTCTTCCACTGATCGGAGGGGTGCAATATAAAGAGAGCAGTGTGAAAATAAACTCAGTTTATCAAAGGGGTCAGTGCAGCTTCTGCCTCGATTTCGGAACCATTATGTGCTGCCTCTGTGCTTGCCTTGGATCTGCAAGGAAGCTCAAGATTTTATGTGCTGGACGAGGACATATGGCAGGACAGACATTATTACATGTGCATCTTAACACATTACAGCCATACAGAATCCACATGACCCTTGCTCCCATCACCACAGTCGCTGGACTTTGTTGTGGTTCATGTAGGGTTTTGCAGGTGGCCTAGTGTGGCTCCCATGTGATTGTCTTGGTAAACCTATATAGGCTCAAGTAGACACACACCTGTGTTTTGGAATTAAGACTTTGTGTTCTTCAGTTCTATCTGCCGGTGGCTTCCAGTACCTCTGCTACCTGCTTACTGGAGTCCTGACTACCTACGGTTTCCAGTGACTCTGTTACCTGCTTCCTAGACTCCTGTCTGTCGGTGGCTTCCAGTACCTCTGCTACCTGCGGTTTCCAGTGCCTCTGCTACCTGCTTCCTGGACTCCTGTCTGCCAGTGGCTTCCAGTACCTCTGCTACCTCCTTCCTGTCTACCTGTAGCTTCCAGTACCTCTGCTACCTGCTTACTGGAGTCTTGTATACATGTGTTTTCCTGTACCTCTGTTACTTGCTTTGAGGACTTATGTCTACCTGCAGCTTCCAGTACATCTCCTACCTGCTTCTCAAACTCCTGTCTGTATGTAACTTTCAGTACCTCTGCTACCTGCTTCAAATTCTGTCTGCCTGTGGTTTCCGGTACCTCAGCTACCTGCATACTGGAGTCCTGTCTGTATGTATCTTTCAGTACCTCTGCTACCTGCTTCCCATTCTCCTGTTTGCCTGTGGCTTCCAGTACCTCTGCTACCTGCTTACTGGAGTCCTGTCTGCCTGCTACTCGCAGTAGATCTGCTACCTGCTTCTCAGACTGCTGTCTGTATGTAACTTCAGTACCTCTCCTACCTGCTTCCCATTCTCTTGTCTGCCTGCAGCTTCCGGTACCTCTGCTACCTGCTTCCTGGTCTCCTGTCTGACTGTGCCTTCCAGTACCTCTGCTACCTGCTTACTCTTGTCCTGTCTGCCTGCTACTTCCAGTACATCTGCTACCTGCTCCTGATTTCCTGTCTGCCTGCAGCTTACAGTACATCTGCTACCTGCTTACTGGAGTCGTTTCTGCCTACTACTTCCAGTACATCTGCTACCTGCTCCTGATCTCCTGTCTGCCTGCAGCTTCCAGTACCTCTGCTACCTGCTTACTGGAGTCATGCCTGCCTGCTACTTCCAGTACATCTGCTACCTGCTCCTAGTCTACTGTCTGTCTGTGGCTTACAATACTTTCTTGCTGGAGCTCTGCCTGCATGCAACTTCCGGTACCTCTGCTACCTGCTTCCTGGTATCCTGTCTGTCTGTGGCTTCCAGTGCCTCTGCTACCTGCTTACTAGAGTCCTGTCTGCCTGCTACTTCCAGTACATCTGCTACCTGCTCCTGATCTCCTGTCTGCCTGCGACTTCCAGTACCTCTACTACCTGCTTACTGGAGTCATGCCTGCCTGCTACTTCCGGTACATCTGCTACCTGCTCCTGATCTCCTGTCTGCCTGCAGCTTCCAGTACATCTGCTACCTGCTCCTAGTCTACTGTCTGTCTGTGGTTTACAATACTTTCTTGCTGGAGCTCTGCCTGCATGCAGCTTCCGGTACCTCTGCTACCTGCTCCTGATCTCCTGTCTGTCTGCGGCTTCCAGTGCTCCTCCTACCTGATTCCCGCATACCTCACCTCCCATTGCATTGATGCCCGTGGCTTTTATGCCCACTTGGACCTTTGGCTTGGAGCATCCACCTCACCAGTTGAGCCTAAACATTAAGACTAAAAGAATTACAAATATTTTGTTTCACTATTATTACAATTTCCTATCTGCGATCTCTACCAGCTGGAGACATGATTTTTTTTATTTATCTGATCCCATTTCTTTATGCCAAAAATGAAGACTGAATTCCCCAATCTGTGTCACATTCGCTCCCGGGAGATGCTAATTGCCTCCTTCTTGCTCCGATTCTACCTAAAGGACATACTCGAGCCAAGCTGTGCTCAGATAAATGGATTCAGACTCATTATAGTGGCCACTAATCAGATGTTATTAGCCACTTGTAAACTCCGTGGACCTGTCATCATTAGGCTTTTATTTCCAATGGATGATGCTTCCTTAATTAGAGCTTCTGATGTTCGGTTCTGCACCTAATTAAAACGGTTCCATATTGTTCCGGCTGATCCTCACTTTCTGACCGTTTTAGAGTTTGGGACCGAGCAAAAAGTAAAAAACTCTCAGCCGTGGATTGTCTTTTAGAGTTGGTGTAAGTAGGAGTAGCCCGCGGACCTGTCACATCATTAACTTGTAATGGGCATGTCAGGGCTGAAGGGAAAACATTGTATTCTTTCGTCAGGATTTAACATTTCTCGATGTCGCTTCTCGACTTGAATTCTCTCTTTTTTTTTTTTCCTTTTTCTTCAAACAAAGAATCATCTTTCCAGCTCCTTCCTGGAGGGTCTCGCCCTTCAAATCTGATCTGTGCTCTAAAAATAATGAAAAAATGGATCATGCGGGCCTGGCTTTCCCCACAATTGTGCAGATGACAGCGGCTAAGCTGAGGGGGATGGATGCTTTGAGGTTTAGAAACAGCTCGCCTCATCGTTCAGAAATAAGAAGAGTTCTAGATGATACAAGGTAAAAAAAAGCAATGCTATTATCAAGAATTGCAAATAAACACATTTAGGACTAATTCACTCGTCCGTGCTCATTCATTGCGTAACGTGTGTTTCCTGCACTCACTTACAGTCACAGAGGGCAAGTGAGTGGGTGTGAGGAAGCTTTTCATGAATGCCTGCGATGGAGCAAGAGGGAGACAGGAGCACCTGCCATTCCCATAACCTCCAAGAAGCCGGCACCCAAGCAATAGATGCACCCTGAAGGTATTATGCAGCCCCCCATAGCCACCTGGATGCCTAATGGAGGGGTGGTTTCCCGTGCTCAATGTCAGTCGCAGTGGGCAAGTAAGTGGGTATGAGGAAGCTTTTCAATGCCTTCAATGGAGCAAGAGGGAGACAGGATCACCTGCCATTGCCATTATCCCCAAGATTCCTGCACCCACTTGTTATCCAAGAAATAGATACACTCTAACGGTAAAATATGAGCTCCCCATAGCCACCTCGGTGCATAATGAAGGTCATAATAGGTTGTGATTACCCATGCTCACTGTCAGTCACAGAGGGCAAGTGAGCGGGTATGAGCAAGGTTTTCATTAATGCTTGCGATGGAGTAAGAGGGAGACAGGAGCACCCGTCATTGCCATAACCCCCAAAAAGTCGTCATCCAGTTGCTACCCAAGAAATAGATGCACCCTGAAGGTATTAAGCGCCCCCGCATAGTCACCTGGCTGCACAATGAAGGTCATAATAGGTTGTGATTACCCGTGCTCACTGTCAGTCGCACAGGGCAAGTGAGTGGGTGTGAGGAAGCTTTTCATTAAAGCCTGTGATGGAGCAAGAGGGAAACAGGAGCACCTGCCATTCCCATAACCTCCAAGAAGCCGACACCCAAGCAATAGATGCACCCTGAAGCTATTATTCGACCCCCCCCCATAGCCACTTGGATGCATAATGGAGGGGTGGTTTCCAGTGCTCAATTTCAGTTGCAGTGGGCAAGTGAGTGAGTATGAGGAAGGTTTTCATTAATGCCTGAAAGTAATAAGTGCCCCCCCATAGCCACCTGGAGCGTAATGAAGGCCATTGTAAGTTGTGGTGTCTCGTGGTCACTGTCAGTCGCAGAGGGCAAGTGAGTGGGTGTGAGGAAGCTTTTCATTAATGCCTGAAAGTAATAAGTGGCCCCCTATAGCCACCTGGAGCGTAATGAAGGCCATTGTAAGTCGTGGTTTCTCGTGCTCACTGTCAGTCGCAGAGGGCAAGTGAGTGGGTGTGAGGAAGCCTCTCATTATTGACTGTGATGGAGGAAGAGGTAGACAGGAGCACCTGACATTGATGTAACGCCCAAGAATCCTTCCGTCACTTGTTACCCAAGAAATAGAGACGCCCTGAAGGTAATAAGTGCCCCCCATAGCCACCTTGGTGTATAATGGTCATAATAGGTTGTGGTTTCCTATGTTTACTGTCAGTCGCAGAGGGCAAGTGAGTGGGTGTGAGGAAGCTTTTCAATAATGCCTGCGATGGAGCAAGATGGTGGCCAAGATCCACCTGTTACTGCACAAAGAGATACAACTGAAGTACATAAGCCAACCTCGTAGCTGCGGAGGCCGAAAAAGCGTACTGAAAGGAAGAAACTAGGAAATCCTAGAGCTAAAATAAATAAAAGCCGCCATTCGTTGCCACGGGTGACAAAGACTGCTTATCTTAGTCGCAGAAGCCTGACCAACGCTACATATAACATTTCTGCATAAATGTTTTGTCCTCATAATCCTTATCTGATCACAAAACTCGTCTTTCATCTTGCAAATTAATTTTTCTGTCTCATTACCACGCGCTTTTCTATAGATCAGGCTCTTTACCATATTGGCATTTCATCGTGAACTTTAATGGTTGCTATGGACACAACAGGTGTACACATCACGTTTCGCTTGCCTCGTATCCACGGAAACCAGCCACCTTCCGAACATGGATGAAGGACGCTACTGTCTTGTTACCGTGGTGACACAATAAAGCTATGATCCCCTGTGATTCTAGAGAAGACTCATTATGCTACAAGCTGAGAATCCCCTGCCTAAACGGCTGTCTGTTCTGTGCAAAAGAGAATAGGCTTCAAAACTCCTCATAAAACTCGAAAGAGCCTCAAGTCGTCATATAGAACGGAGAGAAATTGCACACACATATACTGTGTATATATATATATATATATATATATATATATATATATATATATATATATATAATGATGAATGTGTGTATGTGTGTGTGTGTGTGTGTATGTGTGTGTGTATGTCCGGGATTGGCATCTGCACCGTCGTAGCTACAGCCACAAAATTTTGCACACACACTTCTGTACCCCGAGAGCGTCATAGGCTATGTTTTGAGGGGAAATTTTAACCCCACTCTTTACAGTTATTCACCAAAAAACCTGCCTCCATTAAAGCGAATGGAGCTGGGACACAAAGAGACAGACACAGACAAAGAGACAGACTGACAGGAAAAGAGACAGACAGGGAAAGAGAGAGACAGGTTAAGAGACAGACACAGACAGGTAAAGAGACAGATACAGACAAAGAGACAGAGACAGACACAGGGAAACAGACAGACAGGGAAAGAAAGGGAAAGAGACAGACAGGGTAAGAGACAGACAAAGACAGGTAAAGAGACAGACAAAGAGACAGACACAGGGAAAGAGATAGAGGGAAAGAGGGAGACAGACAGGGAAAGAGAGGGAAAGAGAGAGACAGGGAAAGAGAGGGAAAGAAAGGGAAAGAGACAGACAGGAAAAGTGACAGAGATAGACAGACAGGGAAAGAGATAGATAGATAGATAGACAGACAGGGAAAGAGATTAAGACAGATTGAGAAAGAGACAGAGACAGTCAGAGACGCAGATAGGGACAGAGACAGGCAGACAGGGAAGGAGGAGACAGCCAGAGAGACAGACAAAGATAGATAGGGAAAGACACAGACCTTGATAGAGACAGACGGGGAAAGAGACAGAGAAATAGAGACAGACAAGGAAAGAGACAGGCAGACAGGGAAAGAGACAGACAGGAAAAGACACAGACAAAGAGACTGGGAGACAGACGGGGATAGAGACAGACCTGGGAAAGAGACAGACCTAGAAAGAGACAGATTGGGAAAGAAACAGAGAGATAGAGACAGAGAAAGAAAGAGACAGAGACAGGCAGACTGGGAAAGAGACAGACGGGGAAAGAGACAGACGGGGAAAGAGACAGACATTCTATTTTGTCAACAGCAGTTATTAACCCGGGCGAAGCCGGGTAGTACAGCTAGTTTTTTTATATATATATATATATATATATATATATATATATATATATATATATATATATATACACAAATATATGTATATATAAATATATACATATTGTACGAACATTGGCAGATCTGGAGATCCCTTGTATCTCACCCCAAATTAGCTCTCCCAGGAAGAGGATCTCCAGGACAGTATATATACTATATATAAATAATAATATATATTCAGTGGATGAAATAAATATTGAACACATCACCAGTTTCCAAACTAAATATATTTCTTGACATGAATTTCTCATAACTCATGCAATCCACAAAGGCAAAAAAAATGAAACCATAGATGTTCATAAATGTATTAATATGTAATAATGAGAAATGACAAAAAAAAATATTGAACACATGAAGTATGAGAGATTCAAAAAGCAATAACACTAGATGAAATCTATCAATCCTGCCACTTAGTGAAAAATAATATAAGCTAGTTCAATTGATTGGCTATAAAAAAAAACTCATCTCATTACCAAGGTGCCACACAAGAAACATCTCATTATGGGTAAAACCAGTGAGCTGGCTCAAAACCTTCACAACCTTATTGTTGCAAAACATGATGGCAGTGGTATAGAATAATTCATAAACTACTGAAGGTTCCAATGAGCTCTGTTAGGGCCAAAATCTGGAAGATAAAGAACATCATTTCACCATAAACCTCTCATTACCAAGGTGCCACACAAGTAACATCTCATGATGGGTAAAACCAGTGAGATGTCTCAAGACCCTTTCAACCTTATTGTTGCAAAACATAATGATGGCATTGGTTGCAGAAGAATTTCTAAACTACAGAAGATTCCAATGAGCACAGTTAGGGCCAAAACCGAGAAGTAGAAAGAAAATCATTTCACCATAAACCTCTCATTACCAAGGTGTCACACAAGAAACATCTCATGATGGGTAAAACCAATGAGCTAGCTCAAAAGTTTTGTAACCTTATTGTTGCAAAACATACTGATAGCATTGGTTACAGAAAAATTTCTAAACTACTGAAGGCTCCAGTGAGCTCTGTTGAGGCCAGAATCCAGAAGTGGAAAGAACATAATTTCACCATAAACCTCTTATTACCAAGGTGCCACACAAGAAACATCTCATGATGTGTAAAACCAGTAAGATGGCTGAAGACCTTCCTAACCTTATTGTTGCAAAACATACTGATGGCATTGGTTACAAAAGGAATTTCTAAACTACTGAAAGTCCCAGTGAGTATTCTTGGGACCACAACCCAGAAGTGGAAAGAACATCTTTCACCATTAAACCTCTGATTACCAAGGTAGCACACAAGAAAAATCTCATGATGGGTAAAACCTGTAAGATGGCTCAAGACCTTCCTAACCTTATCGTTGCAAAACATACTGATGGCATTGGTTACAGAAGAATTTCTAAATTACTGAAGGTCCCAGTGAGCACTGTTGGGACCATAACCAGGAAGTGGAAAGAACATCATTTCACCATAAAACCTCTCATTACTAAGGTGTCACACAAAAAACATCTCATGAAGGGAAAAACCAGTGAGCTGTCCAAGACAATTGCAACCTTTTTGTTGCAAAACATACTGATGGTATTAGCTACAGAACAATTTCTCCTCACAAGATTTCAGTCAGAGGAGTGAAGACAATTATCAGAAGAGTTGTCCAAGAGCTAAGGAGCACCTGTGGAGAGCTATAGAAAGACAAGTGTAAATTGTCTTGTTTTCCAAGTGGGCGTCTTCTTCGGGACCACACCCATTTGTATTAAAACTAGATTCATATACAAGGAAGAAGGGAGCCATATTTCAGGAAGAGAGAGTCGTAAGAAGGAATGAAAAACAGCGCCGGATTCAGGAGAACAGCGGCATTTGCCCAATTAAAAAAAATACACATTTTTGGAACGCGATGGCTCCTCTTTAAAAAAAATGGGATATCTACTACTAGATAAGTGCCTATCACTACTATTAGGTAATGGATTATCATAGCCAGGAAGCGGAAAGAACACCATTTCACCATAACACCTCTCATTACCAAGATGCCACACAAGAAACATCTCATGATGGGTAAAACCAGTGAGATGGCTCAAGACCTTTGCAACCTTATATTGCAAAACATACTGATGGTTAGCTACAGAACAATTTCTCCTCACAAGATTTCAGACAGAGTAGTGAAGACAATTATCAGAAGAGTTGTCCAAGAGCCAAGAAGCACCTGTGGAGAGCTATAGAAAGAAAAGTGTAAATTGTCTTGTTTTCCAAGTGGGCGTCTTCTTCCGGACCACACCCATTTGGATATTAAAACTAGATTCATATACAGGGAACAAGGGGGGTCATATCTCAGGAACAGAGAGTCGTAGGAAGGAACGAAAAACAGCGCCGGATTCAGGAGAACAGTGGTATTTAGACAGGATTTTAAAAAAAAGCATGTTTATCTTAAGTGATGGATCCTCTAAAAAAATTGGGATTCAAGTGCCTACTACCACTAATAGGTAATGCATTATCTGTTACAAAACATGTGAATACTTGTAGTATCTTTGAATATTATAGGGTGGTTGTCTGGTCAGTCGGGCAGGTCAAATACCTATGCGGAAGTCTGCCGGTCTCTAATCGCCATATAAGTGCCGCAGTTGTCTTAACGAAGCGGAACCCGAATTTTTCTAATGGAACCGGGAAGGATTGCACAGATCCTATACACAGTGAAGTGGTAATTATGGAGTCCTGATAACAAGCTCACGAGGAAGAACACTGTGCTACATGCAAATTGAGATTTCTTTTATGGACTACTAAACTTTAAGTACAAATTTCTGCTTTAAACTAATGAGGGAAGATTTATTCGCTGGCAGTTTCCGGAGAAGCCTCTGTAGTAAGTAATGTGTGCGATAAAGCATTGTAAATAGGCTAATCCGGTCACAATACAACGCCGCGCTCCGGAGAATGAAATGAAGCTGAATTTCAACATCTATTTTATTAGAAGTGCCTTCCTTTGTTTCGTGTTATTTTTACTGGTGCGCGTGCTTTTATATGCCGGAGATATATCTTGTCCTCATTGTTCTGCGCTCTTCCTCTTTTGTCCTATTGGGATTTCTTAAAGGCGATGTCTCATCCGTACGGCCCCTTTGACGTTGATCTGTTGATTGCCAAAGAGCCTCAATTTAACAAATGATATCAAAGGTGAAGCTGCAATTAGCCACATAATGGCTGCAGCGGAATATAATAATACAAAGCAGCTCTAAAAGTCTCCTAAGAAGTCACCAGCATTATAAATGGCCGATTGTAGGAGGAGGACCTATTTTACACTTTATTTTAGAGTCTGGATGTTTAAAGTAACGGCCGCACATATAATGCACAGGTCTGCGGAAGTGACAGGGTTTCACTTTAGCTAAGAACGGAGACTGTGAGTGGGAAACCGTCTGCTATAAAATTACTATACATGATCCACTACATTACCAAAACAGCACTGGTCATGACTATACTCCAGAGCTGCACTCACTATTCTGCTGGTGCAGTCACTGTGCACATACATTACTGATCCTGAGTTACCTCCTGTATTATAATCCAGAGCTGCACTCACTATTCTGCTGGTGTAGTCACTGTGTACATTACATTACATTACTGATCCTGAGTTACATCCTGTATTATACTCCAGAGCTGCACTCACTATTCTGCTGGTGCAGTCACTGTGTACATACATTACATTACTGATCCTGAGTTACCTCCTGTATTATACACCAGAGCTGCACTCACTATTTTGCTGGTGCAGTCACTGTGTATATACATTACTGATCCTGAGTTACATCCTGTATTATACTCCAGAGCTGCACTCACTATTCTGCTGGTGCAGTCACTGTGTACATATATTACATTACTGATCCTGAGTTACATCCTGTATTATCCTCCAGAGCTGCTGTCACTATTCTGCTGGTTCAGTCACTGTGTACATACATTACATTACTAAGCCTGTACTGATCTTGAGCTATGTCCTGTATTATAGTCCAGAGCTACACTCACTATTCTGCTGGTGAAGTCACTGTGTACATAAATTACATTAGTGATCCTGAGTTACATATTGTTTTATACTCCAGAGCTGCACTCACTATTCTGCTGGTGGAGTCACTGTCTACATGCAATTGCATTATGTCATGGGGTCCTTCTCTGATATCACACAATCAACAGAGCGAGAGATTAGTGAATGTCCATCAAATAATCCACCACACAGAAGGTAAAATAATCCAGTAATGGAATAAATCTCCCGGAGATGAGTCACAATTCTCCAGCAGTCCTTTTCCAGGCAAATGGGGGTTTCTCAATGGCTCTCTGAGGTTCTGCCTATAGCTGTACCTTCTCCCCCCAGAGGATCAATCTTCTTCCTTCTCTCTTGAAGTTCTCTGCCAGACTTAGTGACAAAAGCCCGGCAGGAGGTGATTAAACCTGCAAACAGGACAATGTACACACACACAAGGACACAGAATGGACAGAGCAGCACACCCAAAATACGAACCTACCCAAAATTATACACAACCCCCCCATATTCCACCATCACACATTACATTACAGATCCTGTTGTAAGTTACCTCCTTTATTATACTCCAGAGCTGCACTCACTATTCTGCTGGTGCAGTTATTTTTGTCATACATTACATTGCTGACCCTGTACTGATCCTGAGTTACCTCCTGTATTATACTCCAGAGCTGTGCTCACTGTACTGCTGCTGCAGTCACTGTGTACATACATTACTGATCCTGAGTGACCTACTTATTATACTCCAGGGCTGCACTCACTATTCTGCTGGTGCAGTCACTGTGTACATACATTACTGACCCTGAGTTACATCCTGTATTATACTCCAGAGCTGCACTCACTATTCTGCTGTTGCAGACACTGTGTACATACATTACATTACTGATCCTGAGTTACCTCCTGTATTATACTCAACAGCTGCACTCACTATTCTGCTGATGGAGAATAGATATAAAAAAGGCAACTTATTACAAAGATTATTTTTATATATAATAACATTCGGAGTCATGTATGCTTTACATGAAATACATACTGTATCTAAAAGGAATCATGTAAATCATGGGTGAATCTTCATTACAACATCATTGCGGTCAGTAAAACTGTCATATAAATGAGAGCAGAAATTTGGATACAAAGGAGCTTCTGACAGGCACTCGGGCAGGATGGCACGGATGTTAGTAGCCCTCTTGAAACATTTAATCACCAGGCTTACATTTTATGGAGGACGACTACTTGGTGTCACGATTCCTTATGCAGCACATTCTGTATTGTTCTGCTGTGCTCTCCTGCAGAGCCAGTATATGTTGCCTATGGTGCAGAGTGTTTTGCAGGGTTGTTTCACAGCACTGGTTTCACGCTGAGAGGTGCTCTTGCAGATGTTTCCCATTCCCAGTGATTGCTCTGCTTCATTAGGGAGCGTGTTAGCTCAGGACACTGCCAGTCGTACTTTCTGGTTACAGTTGTGGTGTTAGCTCCCATGGTTCTCAGTGTTCTGCCTCTCGACTCTGGACAGTTGTTGACCCGTCTCTGCCTGTATTCCCCTATTTCTGTTGTGATTTCCTGGCTTCTGACCTCAGACTTCCTCCTGACCACGTCCCCGTCCCGTGGTGCTCAGTGTTCAGATCTTGACCTCTCGACTCCGGACTGTTGTTGAGCCGTCTCTGCCTGTCCCCCCTGTTTCTTTTGTGATTTCCCGGCTTCTGACCTCGGGCTTTCTCCCGACCATGTACTGGTCAGGACGCTGCCAGTTGTACATCCTGGTTACAGTTGTGCTCTTGGCTCCTGAGGTGCTCAGTGTTCAGATCTTGGCCTCTCGACTCTGGACTGTTGTTGACCCGTCTCTGCCTGTCCCCCCCTGTTTCTTTTGTGACTTCCTGGCTTCTGACCTCGGGCTTCCTCACGACCACGTCCTGGTCAGGACACTGCCAGTTGTACTTCCTGATTACAGTTGTGCTCTTGACTCCCGAGGTGCTCAGTGTTCAGATCTTGGCCTCTCGACTCCGGACTGTTGTTGACCCATCTCTGCCTGTCCTCCCCTATTTTTGTTGTCATTTCATGGCTTCTGACCTCGGACTTCCTCGTGACCACGTCCTCATCCCGTGGTGCTCAGTGTTCAAATCTTGGCCTCTCGACTCCGGACTGTTGTTGACCCGTCTTTGCCTGTCCCATCTGTTTCTCTTGTGACTTCCTGGCTTCTGACCTCGGGCTTCCTCCCGACCACGTCCTGGTCAGGACGCTGCCAGTTGTACTTCCTGGTTACAGTTGTGCTCTTGGCTCCCGAGGTGCTCAGTGTTCAGATCTTGGCCTCTCGACTCTGGACTATTGTTGACCCGTCTTTGCCCGTCCTCTCCTATTTCTGTTGTGATTTCCTGGCCTCTGACCTCAGACTTCCTCCTGACCACGTCCCCGTCTCTTGGTGCTCAGTGTTCAGATCTTGACCTCTCGACTCCAGACTGTTGTTGACCCATCTCTGCCTGCCCCTCCCCTGTTTCTTTAGTGACTTCCCGGCTTCTGACCTCGGGCTTCCTCCCGACCATATCCTGGTCAGGACGCTGCCAGTTGTACTTCCTGGTTACAGTTGTGCTCTTGGCTCCCGAGGTGCTCAGTGTTCAGATCTTGGCCTCTCGACTCCGGACTATTGTTGATCCGTCTCTGCCTGTCCTCCCCTATTTCTGTTGTGATTTCCAGGCTTCTGACCTCGGACTTCCTCCTGACCACGTCCCCGCCCCGTGGTGCTCAGTGTTCAGATCTTGGCCTCTCGACTCTGCCCTGTTGTTGACCTGTCTCTGCCTGTCCCCCCTGTTTCTTTAGTGACTTCCCGGCTTCTGACATCGGGCTTTCTCCTGACCCCGTCCTGGTCAGGGTGCTGCCAGTTGTACTTCCTGGTTACAGTTGTGCTCTTGGCTCCCGAGGTGCTCAGTGTTCAGATCTTGGCCTCTCGACTCCGGACTGTTGTTGGTCCGTCTCTGCCTGTCCTCCCCTATTTCTGTTGTGATTTCCAGGCTTCTGACCTCGGACTTCCTCCTGACCACGTCCCCGCCCCGTGGTGCTCAGTGTTTAGATCTTGGCCTCTCGACTCTGCCCTGTTGTTGACCTGTCTCTGCCTGTCCCCCCTGTTTCTTTAGTGACTTCCCGGCTTCTGACGTCGGGCTTTCTCCCGACCCCGTCCTGGTCAGGGTGCTGCCAGTTGTACTTCCTGGTTACAGTTGTACTCTTGGCTCCCGACGTGCTCAGTGTTCAGATCTTGGTCTCTCGACTCCGGACTGTTGTTGACCCGTCTCTTCCCATCCTCCCTTATTTCTGTTGTGATTTCCTGGCCTCTGACCTTGGACTACCTCCTGACCACGTCCCCGTCCCTTGGTGCTCAGTGTTCAGATCTTGACCTCTCGACTTCGGACTGTTGTTGACCCGTCTCTGCCTGCCCCCCTGTTTCTTTTGTGACTTCCCAGCTTCTGACCTCGGACTTCCTCCTGACCACGACCTCGCCAGCTCCTTGTGTCTTGTATGTATTCTCCCGGAACCCTAACCTTCGGCTTGTTTCTTGACCTCATCTCTGTCTGCCCCCCTTGTACTGTCATGCCCTCCTGTTTTATGATCTCGGCCTGTCTGACTACCTCTCCATTTACTGCATACAATCAGTGTCTAGCGCCACCTAGCTCAAGAACCTAAAAGATCATCATTATGTCAGTTTTGGAAAAATAATGATCCCACTATTTCGTTGTTTCTGCATGGACTGTCTCCTAAATGGCTTAGAATGTTGTGTTATTTGACAATATCTCCATTTTTTACATAAATATCGACAAGAGGACACGCCGACACATAAGATGAAGGTCATGTGGAAACCAAACTCCTCCAAGTCAACGGCACAAGGTAAAAAAATACTCTTTCCAGCGTAAATAATGCGATCCTATTGCATTACTAATTTCTGCTCGGGGAACTTCAAAGGAGAAAATCCTTAACTGTATAGAAATGGAATAAACAAGGTTCTGTACGATCGGCCCACTTCCTTCCACCGTGAAATGCCAAGCAAGCCTGATGGACGGTCGTATTGTGCCGTGACGTCTCCGAATACTTGGAACACTTGGAAGTTATCAGAACGTAAGAGGATTACAGCGAACACGCTTCTCCGCCCACCGGGGAAAGATCGGGCTGGAGAATTAAAATTGGTTACAGTTTTATTTTTCAGATACCGCGATTTGCAAGTCAAATTATAAAGTGGATATAAAGTGTTTTGGATTGAAGGAAAAAAGTTGATACTTGGGTTTTAGACCCTCAGATTTGTTGCACTTGAGTAAGATCAAACATTGCTTTTACGCCGGAAAGACAACACAGAAACTACAGCTCAAGACAGAATCAAGGCGGTATTATAGTAGTTATATTCTCGTACATAGGGAGCAGTATTATAGTAGTTATATTCTTGTACATAGGAGCAGTATTATAGTAGTTATATTCTTGTACATAGGAGCAGTATTATAGTAGTTATATTCTTGTACATAGGAGCAGTATTATAGCAGTTATATTCTTGTACATAGGGGGCAGTATTATAGCAGTTATATTCTTGTACATAGGGGGCAGTATTATAGTAGTTATGTTCTTGTACATAGGAGCAGTATTATAGAAGTTATATTCTTGTACATAAGGGCAGTATTATTGTAGTTATATTCTTGTACATAGGGGGCAGTATTATAGTAGTTATATTCTTGTACATAGGGGCGGTATTATAGTAGTTATATTCTTGTACATAGGAGCAGTATTATAGTAGTTATATTCTTGTACATAGGGGCAGTATTATAGTAACTATATTCTTGTGCATAGAGGGCAGTATTATAGTAGTTATATTCTTGTACATATGAGGCAATATTATAGTAGTTATATTCTTGTACATAGGGGGCAGTATTATAGTAGTTATATTATTGTACATAGGAGCAGTATTATAGTAGTTATATTCTTGTACATAGGGGGCAGTATTATAGTAGTTATATTCTTGTACATAGGGGCAGTATTATAGTAGTTATATTCTTGTACATAGGGGGCAGTATTATAGTAGTTATATTCTTGTACATAGGGGCAGTATTATAGTAGTTATATTCTTGTACATATGAGGCAATATTATAGTAGTTATATTCTTGTACATAGGGGCAGTATTATAGTAGTTATATTCTTGTACATAGGGGGCAGTATTATAGTAGTTATATTATTGTACATAGGGGCAGTATTATAGTAGTTATATTCTTGTACATAGGGGCAGTATTATAGCAGTTATATTCTTGTACATGGGGCAGTATTATAGTAGTTATATTCTTGTACATGGGGCAGTATTATAGTAGTTATATTCTTGTACATAGGAGCAGTATTAAAGTAGTTATATTTTTGTACATAGGGGCAGTATTATAGTAGTTACATTCTGGTACATATGAGGCAATATTATAGTAGTTATATTCTTGTACATAGGGGCAGTATTATAGTAGTTATATTCTTGTACATAGGGGCAGTATTATAGTAGTTATATTCTTGTACATAGGGGGCAGTATTATAGTAGTTATACTCTTGTACATAGGGGACAGTAATATAGTAGTTATATTCTTGTACATAGGGGCAGTATTATAGTAGTTATATTCTTGTACATAGGGGGCAGTATTATAGTAGTTATATTCTTGTATATAGGAGCAGTATTATAGTAGTTATATTCTTGTACATAGGGGCAGTATTATAGTAGTTATATTCTTGTACATAGGGGGCAGTATTATAGTAGTTATATTCTTGTACATAGGGGGCAGTATTATAGTAGTTATATTCTTGTACATAGAGGCAGTATTATAGTAGTTATATTCTTGTACATAGGAGCAATATTATAGTAGTTATATTCTTGTATATAGGGGGCAGTATTATAGTAGTTATATTCTTGTACGTAGGGGCAGTATTATAGTAGTTATATTCTTGTATATAGGGGGCAGTATTATAGTAGTTATATTCTTGTACGTAGGGGCAGTATTATAGTAGTTATATTCTTGTACATAGGAGCAGTATTATAGTAGTTATATTCTTGTACATAGGAGCAGTATTATAGTAGTTATATTCTTGTACATAGGAGGCAGTATTATAGTAGTTATATTCTTGTACGTAGGGGCAGTATTATAGTAGTTATATTCTTGTACATAGGAGCAGTATAAGTTACTTTATTACATATCATGATATAACATTTTATATGCAAAGTTATATCACTGTCTTTAGGAAACTTACTTGCTTATATTTAACCAGCAGGGTGTGGGAATGAGTAAAAGAGAAAAGAAAAAGAGCCCCTCACTTCGACAGTAACGTCTTCTACTCCATATTTCCACCCTCAGGCAGCCCCTTTACCATATATTTTTTTTTTCTCCTAAATGATGTGTTTTGTAATTTCTTTTGAGGCTTTTTTTCTCACTTGCTTAATTTGTTTTCTCCTACAAATCCTTCCTCTTGGGTCTTCTTCGCTCTTCTGCAAAAAATAGATTACCAATATCTTTTTTTACTAGGAAGTTTATAAGACAAAAGCTGTCTGTAATGTTCCTGACTGTTAAACATTATAGCGGTTTTATTTATACAAATTTACAAGCTCTCTCCTACCAGTAACTCGCAGGCTTCCTAAAAGTAAGGAGGGAATGTTATTTTACTGCCGTGGCTTATTGTCAGACAGTAAACATCGACTTTTTAGAGCTAAGTGGGAAAATTCTTTAGGAACTTGCGTAGTTTGTATTTCAACAATATTATCCAAATCACTACCGTTAGATTAAAGGGGTTGTCCACTTCTGATTCCACGTTCCCCCAGGTTAAATAAAAAAAAGCCTATACTCACCTCTGCGGCCGGCGTGGCTCCAGCTGTGTCGGGGCTCTTGTGACATCACTCGAGCCCTCGTCCAATCAGCACCGGCTTCCGTTTCCCCGCCTTCGGACAAATGAGTTAATCAACAGGAAATGAGATCGGCAGCTGCCGCTCACTTCCTGTTGTCCGAAGGCGACAGAAGCCGGTGCTGATTGAATGCTTTTTTATTTTAACTGGGCGAAACATGTGGAATCAGAAGGGGTTGTCCTAATAGTGAACAACCCCTTTAAGAATATGGCCTTTAAAGAAGAAGTGGAAACGTCTGGGAAAATCCCAAGTGCCAAGGGGTCCTTCTCCGATATCAACAGAGCGAGAGATGGGTGAACAATCCAAACTACATTTATTCCAACCAAGTCAGAAGGTCCATAAAATAATCCACAACACAGAGGGTAAAGTAGTCCAGAAATGGGATAAATGTCCCGGGGATGAGTCACAATCCCCCAGCAGTCCTTTTCCAGACAAATCGGGGTTCTCAAGCTCTCTCTGGGATGCTGCCTGTAGCTGCAGCTTCTCCCACAGAGGATAAATCTTCCTGCTTCTCTCTGCTCCTTCTTAGCCAGACGGAATATTCCTCAAGGTAAGCAGAGAGTTTGGGTGGATTCCAGGCCCAACTCCCCCACACCTAAGGATAGAAGCAATGCAGGGGGTTATTAACCTGCAGACAGGACCAATAATACATAGAATGGACAGAGCACCATGCCTAAAATATGAACTTACACAAAAGGATACACAACTCACAATAACACATCATCACACCGAGTATAAATCAAGTTAAGACACTTATCTCACAACAGGTGTAATCACTTATTTAAAGGGGTTGTCCACTACTTTTACATTGATGGCCTTCCCTTAGGATAGGTCATCAATGTTTGATCAGCCACCGCCACTTGTCACACATATGAATAGCATGTTTTACCTAGTACCTGGCAAGCCCCCAGAAGATGTTCCAACACACAGGGGACACGGGGAGGAGGTCCCTGTCTCTAGGGAGAGGGATGAGGGGGCACCTCCTGAACTCACCGCAAGCTGACTCTTGAGCTCCCTAGTGTCCCTATACAGGTTCTTTCAACCTGTTGGCTAGCAGGATACCTTAGACTCTCAGCTGGCCCTAAACTCACCTTGGCTAGTGAGCAGGCAAATGAGATCAATAGACTCGCCACTACAATACAGAAACACAAGGGAAGGAATGCAAACAGGGGAAGTAGACATGCAAGGAAATACACTCCAGGTGGGTTCAGTGTAGCAAAAACCACTGCTGCACACAACACAACAGACTTCTTGCAGAGCAGGCTCCTTCCAAAGTGGACTACATAGAAATGAGAGATTCAATTTCTATTACAGGCATCATGTAATCAGATCACATGACTTAAGTAGGGAAGGGGAGTGATCCCAAAGAGCCACGCCTGAGATTGGCAGCTACAGCCAGCAGCCAGGCAAGAAAGGGTACTTAGCTCTTACAGCACCACAAGGAAGTAGATGATATCAAGTAACAGTAGTGAACCTGCCAGCAGAGAGGCGCTGTGACCTTCTGACACCAGATTCACTTGGGGTCTCTCCTGAGCGAGACACACTCATGATATCACCACTGCTGATCAGCTATCTTCGGTGCTGGTGTCGGCAGCAGACAGCCAAAATTGCTCAGTTTCGGAGCTGCCACTGCTGGGTGCTGCACGCCTGCCTCCTATTCAGATCAATAGGAGGCAGTTGATAGGGCAGCTCCGAAATTAAGCATTTCCTGTTGCCCACTACCGTCCCACTGAAAACAGCTGAACGGCGGGAGTGTAGGATGTCGGACCTCGGCCGATTAGACATGACGACCTATCCTAAGGATAGACCATCAATGGTAAAGTAGCGGACAACCCCTTTAACACCTATGCCGACTATTGCATACTCTATATTTAATGGTAAAGTAGCGGACAACCCCTTTAACACCTATGCCGACTATTGCATACTCTATATTTAATGGTAAAGTAGCGGACAACCTCTTTAACACCTATGCCGAGTATTGTATACTCTATATTTAATGGTAAAGTAGTGAACAACCTCTTTAACACCTATGCCAACTATTGCATACTCTATATTTAATGGTAAAGTAGCGGACAGCCTCTTTAACACCTATGCCGCCTATTGCATACTCTATATTTAATGGTAAAGTAGTGGACAACCCTTTTAACACCTATGCCAACTATTGCATACTCTATATTTAGTTGCAAAGTAGTGGACAACCTCTTTAACACCTATGCCGACTATTGCATACTCTATATTTAATGGTAAAGTAACGGACAACCTCTTTAACACCTATGCTGACTATTGCATACTCTATATTTAATGGTAAAGTAGTAGACAACCTCTTTAACACCTATGCCGACTATTGCATACTCTATATTTAGTGGCAAAGTAGCGGACAACCTCTTTAACACCTATGCTGACTATTGCATACTCTATATTTAATGGTAAAGTTACGGACAACCTCTTTAACACCTATGCTGACTATTGCAAACTCTATATTTAATGGTAAAGTAACGGACAACCTCTTTA
The DNA here is from genome assembly GCF_048569485.1 of Anomaloglossus baeobatrachus. NCBI lineage: Eukaryota > Metazoa > Chordata > Amphibia > Anura > Aromobatidae > Anomaloglossus > Anomaloglossus baeobatrachus. The sequence continues at coordinate 196,236,014 of NC_134362.1, read as the reverse complement.
ACACCTATGCCGACTATTGCATACTCTATATTTAGTGGCAAAGTAGCGGACAACCTCTTTAACACCTATGCCGACTATTGCATACTGTATATTTAATGGTAAAGTAGCGGACAGCCTCTTTAACACCTATGCCGCCTATTGCATACTCTATATTTAATGGTAAAGTAGTGGACAACCCTTTTAACACCTATGCCAACTATTGAATATTCTATATTTAATGGTAAAGTAACGGACAACCTCTTTAACACCTATGCCGAGTATTGTATACTCTATATTTAATGGTAAAGTAGTGAACAACCTCTTTAACACCTATGTCAACTATTGCATACTCTATATTTAATGGTAAAGTAGCGGACAGCCTCTTTAACACCTATGCCGACTATTGCATACTCTATATTTAGTGGCAAAGTAGCGGACAACCTCTTTAACACCTATGCCGACTATTGCATACTCTATATTTAGTGGCAAAGTAGCGGACAACCTCTTTAACACCTATGCCGACTATTGCATACTCTATATTTAATGGTAAAGTAGCGGACAGCCTCTTTAACACCTATGCCGACTATTGCAAACTCTATATTTAATGGTAAAGTAACGGACAACCTCTTTAACACCTATGCCGACTATTGCATACTCTATATTTAGTTGCAAAGTAGTGGACAACCTCTTTAACACCTATGCTGACTATTGCAAACTCTATATTTAATGGTAAAGTAACGGACAACCTCTTTAACACCTATGCCGACTATTGCATACTCTATATTTAGTGGCAAAGTAGCGGACAACCTCTTTAACACCTATGCCGACTATTGCATACTCTATATTTAATGGTAAAGTAACGGACAACCTCTTTAACACCTATGCTGACTATTGCAAACTCTATATTTAATGGTAAAGTAACGGACAACCTCTTTAACACCTATGCCGACTATTGCATACTCTATATTTAATGGTAAAGTAACGGACAACCTCTTTAACACCTATGCTGACTATTGCATACTCTATATTTAATGGTAAGGTAGCGGACAACCTCTTTAACACCTATGCCGACTATTGCATACTGTATATTTAATGGTAAAGTAGCGGACATCCTCTTTAACACCTATGCCGACTATTGCATACTCTATACTTCCTAGGCAAGGCTTCCAAAAATTGGAGAGTGCACAGTTTAAGCCAGTGGCACAACCATGACATTGGTACAATCTTTTAGCCATCAGGAGTGCATTGTCCCTGAAAATTGGGAAAGCTGGGAGGTTGGATTCACAGCTACGCTGCTCATTACTGCTGTGCAATGTCCTCCATGCTGCTGCAGCTTTTAAGGATATGCTGCGAAGAACAAACCTATAAATTCGGAGTATAAGTCATAGAATTTTGAAGTCACCATATTTATATACACTTTATAAATCCTCCAAATTCCTCTCTTAGGTCTGTGCTCAGCATTTCGCGCACAATCCAATGCCTTTGCTTGGATTTTTGTTGTTTCGAGCAGGAGTTTCATGCTGCAGCTGAGAACAGTAAATTGTCAGTGTGAATTATGTTCCAACGTCAGGTGAATATTCCAATGTAACAAACTACCCCTAACAAAATAAGCCCTGTTTTACGAAGAATAATAAAACAGTCATTGACTTTGCCTATAAACCTGAGCAGATTGGTTGTTTCTGTTCTAAGAAATGGCTCGCGGCTTCAACATTGATATATTTATTTTACTAAATGACAAAGGTCCTGACAATTTCCTCTATTCTGATTTAGTCTCTAGTCTTGATTCGTCTCCTGGATTTCATCAGATCTATTACTAAAAGTCAATAGTTGCAAATTTTTGGAGATATTCTTCAAAAAAATCTGGTTAATAGTGAAGCCTCAGATGGAATTCAATGGTTGGCAACAGTCAAAGTATGTTCCTTTTCTAATTACTTTTGTGAATCTGCAGCAAAATCCACAGATTTACTAGGCATTTCTGGTGGAAAAAAATACCTTTTTTTTTTACAAACTTCGCCGACTGTCATGGAGGCATTGGGTTCTGTTCAGACTGCAGATTGTGACACTCCGCCCGATAACTTCTCTGGTGTTTCTGATGGCAACCTCAGGCAGCCTCGGGCGTCGACCTGCAGAGTGGTAATTCATAGGCCTGGCTAGCACGAGTTAATCTCTGCTAGTCTGCTTGTTAGTCTCCTTTGATCACATGTTGGGGAGGAGCCAATCACATCTGTTTCCTTGTATTGATCCTTTCACCTATACCAGCTATAGTTTATCTATGCTGATCTGGTGAGGTGTTGTGATCCAGATTATCTAGTGGATGTCATACTTGTTGCTGAGTGCGGTTGCGGAGTTAACTCTTGTTGTCTTTTTGTTGCTACCTTCCTGCTCTTGCTTTACTCCTCAGTCTCTAATTGTCTATTTCTGCGTGAGTGCAGTGTGTCAGATGTTTGGTTTTCCCTTGTCTGTCTTTATCTGTTTTCCATCTCGCTTCTGCCCCTTCCTTCCTTGGTGGGAGAGGGGAATCAGATTAGATCTGGTCAGGAGCATAGCCCCAGTGTGATGCTAGGCACTACTTACGGGACGTATGGACAGAGGAGTAGTCAGGAAAGCCGTGGTCTGCTAACAGGAGGACAAGTATGAGTACAAGGAGAAAACAGGGGCGTAGTCAAGACAATACTTGAGGGTAAAAAATCCAGTAGAGCACATAATACATTCAGGGGAGAAGCAGAGACGTGGTCAGGTAACGATTCGAGGTCAAAAAGGCAGGCGGTCATGACAGGAACAGGGGACAGGCAGAGAAAAGTCAAATAACAGTCCAGGGTCAGAGAGCAAAGCTCCGAACACTAGCATAGACACAAGCCAACAGCACAACTGCAGTACCAGAAAATACAACTGGCAAGGTTCTGGGCAACTATGCTCAGTAAAGAAGCCTGGGCAATTACCAGGAAGGTGGAACAGCTGAGAAATTAGCACCAACATGGAATCCTGAGCTGTCAAACAAACTGCTAGTTTAGTAACACAGGAAAGTGCAGCAGAGCATCTTCAAAGTTAACCCTTGTTGCCTTTTTGATGTTTCCTTCCTGCTCTCGCTTTACTCCTCAGTCTCTCATTGTCTATTCCTGTGTGTGTGCAGTGTGTCAGCGTTTTGGCTTTACTTTGTCTGTGTCATGACTATAGCTTGACTCTGAAGGGGTTAAGTCAGGTGGGAGGGGTCTGTTTGGGCCTGCCTCGTTCCGGGATTGTCGACACTTTATTATTGTCTGTATACCTCCAGAACGCCGCCAGTAATAGCTCTGCTCTGCAGCGTGCGCCCTGGTACCTGTAAGTTGACTCTGATCTGTCCCGCTGCCCAGCCTACCTCTCCCTGACTTCTGCTCCCCTAGTCTCATCCTCCCATTCTGTTTATCTGATCCTGATCCCATTCTGTGTCTTGGCCTTCCACTCCTCCTCTGTACTTACCTTATCTCCCGGCTTCTGACCTCGGCTACGTTCTCTGACTACGGCTCTGCTCCCCTCCAACTCCTGACGTGATCTCCTGGCTTCTGACCCCCTTGCTTCCACTTAACTACAGCTTGCTCAGTCCCTTGGTTTGACGTGACATATCGGTGTTGACTTAAGGTTTGGTTGATTTTCTGATGCAGTGCTAGGGACCTCTTATGACCTTTTGTTACACTGCACTTAGAAGTCTGAGCTCTAGTCCCTGTGCCCCCAAGTGGAAGCTTGACAGTCTGCCTTTATCTGTTTTCCATCACACTCTTGCTCCGTCCTTCCCTGGTGGGAGGGGGATATCAGAGTAGTACTAGTCAGGAGCATAGCTTTCAGGCTGCCACTAGGGGGAGCTGGAGTCCTGCAGGGAAATACACTACACGGAGCTGAATAAGCAAGGAGGGGAACTCCCAGTGTGTGCTGGTGCAGTGTCTGCCAGCATCAGCCAGAAAGCAGATGCTGGGGATGGTCGGGCAGGCCGGGTCATACACAGTACGGGGAGGAGGAAGACCGGAGGAACGAGCAGATTCATCGTCGAGGTCAGGCTGAAGTCAGTACTAGAGGAAGCAACCGAGTGGGGAGGTAGGAGAGGGGGAACAATCGGGGCTATTGTGGGAAGGAAGGAGGTGGGACAGAGGAATGGAGGAATGACTAGGGGACGGAACACAGACAGAGATCAAGGGCACAGAGAGGTGACGGATCAGGATCACACTTACAGGGACCAGCAATCACAGGCAAAGCAGTGCTAAGCTTATAGCCGGCGCTGGTTCACCGGAGATGACAGTATTTAAAGCATCCAAGCTCCGGAAGTGAGGCTCGGGAGAAGGCTCCGACCCCTAGCCATGTGGACGGGGAGGCGAAACCATGACAATAGCCAGGAACAGGACTCAGGCATCTCCACCATCAGGAGTAACCCTGAAGTTTGGAATAGCCCAGGATGCCCTAGCATTAGAGAAAGCACAGAAGCCTCTGTCCCTCGCTATCCTAACGGACACCTCGTGACACTACACAAACTTGAAGGAAATATAAAATACCTTTCTCTATTTCTGCCTTAATCAGATTTGTTTCAGAAAAAACATTTAGGCAGGGAACCTCTGGAAAAGTAAAGACTAAGTAATTCCAAATTAGATCATTCCAATCTTGTTTTAGCAGAGACGGTCCACTACCTTTATGTGTAATCATGTTCATTGAATTGCTGCAATATTAACACTTGAATTAAAGTGTCCATACACCTTAGATGACTGTCAGCCGAACGCGCATTCAGCTGACAGTTATCTCTTTCGAGAGAGGATGGAGTGGCGCTAATGACAAATTTACATGAGCCGATAATCAGCCAACCCTTGTTCACAACTGTCAGCCCGTGTAACTATGCCGGCAATCACCTGATGAAGCAGCCGAACGCTTGTTTTCTGGATGGTCAGATCATTTATGCAGGTGTAAAAATCATCGTTAATGGCATCAAGTTGCCCGGCGGCAGCTCAGAATGTGCTACCGACAACATGATGTATGGGGACAAACAATTGTACTAATGATCATCCTTTTCCCATAAGTTTTTGGTGCCACGTGTAAACAGTAAATGAGCGCCATGCGATTTGCGTATCGTTGGATCTTGATAAAGGACCGAGATTGACCTATCCAAATGGTCCTAAAGTCCTCTTCCAGACTCGTTAGGCAGCGGTTTATCTGCCCGGAGAACAAAAGGATCTGGTATTTGTATTCAGACGACACAATCCTTAACTCCGTTGACATCAATCGAAAGGCTCACATGCACATTGCAGGCATCGCCAACTGTCATGGATCTGTGGAGTCTACAGATTCTGGCACTCTGCTTGCTAACTTCTCTAATGTCTATGATCAGCGCAGGGAGACTCAGGTGTCGACCCACAGACATAGGCAGGCTAGCAAGAGTTAAGGGGGCTTTACACGTTCACTAGCGTTCGCACCCGTCCCCGTCGTTTGTGCGTCACGGGCAAATTGTTGCCCGTGGTGGACAAACTCGCTGCTACCCGTCACACATACTTACCTTCCTAGCAACGTCGCTGTGGCCGGCGAACAGCCTCCTGTCTAAGGGGGCGGTTCGTGCGGCGTCACAGTGACGTCAGACAGCAGGCGTCCAATAGAAGCGGAGGGGCGGAGAACAGCCTCAGGAAAGTCACGCCCACCTCATTTACGGAGGACGCAGGTACGGTGTTGTTCGTTGTTCCCGGGGTGTCACACGTAGCGATGTGTGCTGCCTCAGGAACGATGAACAATCTGCATCCAGAACAAGGAACGATATTTGGGAAATGGACGACGCGTCAACAATCAACGATTTGGTGAGTATTTTACATCGTTAGCGGTCGCTCGTACGTGTTACACGCAACCACGTCGCTAACGAGGCCGGATGTGCGTCACGAATTCCGTGACCCCAACGACATTTCGTTAGCGATGTCGTTGCGTGTAAAGCCCCCTTAAATATCTGCTGCACTGCTTGTTAGTCTCCTTTGATCACATGATGTATGGGAGCCACTCACATTTGCTTCATTCCTATATACAGTATACTGGCTGGACTATTCCATTAATACGAGCTATAGCTTCTCTATACTGGCCTGGTGAGGTTGTGATCCAGACTAACTGGTGCTTGTTGTGCATTAATGCTGTGAGTTGTTGTGGTGTTAATCCTGCACGGTGGCTTAGTGGTTAGCACTGTAGTCTTGCAGCGCTGGGGTCCTGGGTTCAAATCCCACCAAGAACACCATCTGCAAGGAGTTTGTATGTTCTCCCAGTGTTTGCGCGGGTTTCTTCCGGGTACTCCAGTTTCTTCCCACACTCCAAAGACATACAGATAGGGACTTTAGATTGTGAGCCCCAATGGGGACAGTGTTCCTAATGTATGTACAGCGCTGCGGAATATGTTAGTGCTATATAAAAATAAAGATTTGATTTTTTATTTTTTTCTTGTCTTTTAGTTGCTGCCTTCCTGCTCTTGTTTTTCTCCTTAGTCTCTTACTCTATATTCCTATGAGTTTGCAGTATATCTTTGTTTTAATTTTCCCCTTTTGTTTCTTAATCTGTGTTTCCATCACACTCCTGCCCCTTCCTTCTCTGGAGGGGGGACAGATTAGATCTGGTCAGGAGAAAAGTAAAGCAGGGTACTTTGGCATCTCCACCTTCTGGAATAATCCGGAGGTCAGGGAGAGCCTGGTCTCCACTAGAGTGAAGGAGCTCCCTGTCCCTCATTATACTGCAGTCACATCATGAGAGTTGGCCGACCCAGTAAAAATCATCGGTTTGTATGTCTTTAATTTGACGTTTATGGGGCCTTTACCAATTGCAAAAACTATGAGTCAGATTGAGCCATCAGACTACTGAGAGATTCTTCCATGGGACAAACTTTCAGCAAACAACAACCCGATTAGGACTTCAGTTCAAGATATAGCCATCACCATCTTATTGTCATCCTGTTATCCTCTGTCTATGTTAGGTCCCCCCTCATTTCTGATCTGGTGAAACAGATCTTTAACAACGCGGACAGATGGCGGTGGTACCGCAGGGCTGATGACTTGGGCAGAGGAGTTAAAGAAGAAGCTGAACTGGCAAAATGATGCTGATCAATTGTAGTTGAGATGAGCAACAGTGATGGAACGGAATAGTAATGTGAACCAGACTGGAACAGTTGAGGTTTTGTAATGGAAATCAATATAGAAAAGCTGGAACAGTGATGACTCATGTAACAGAACTGATAAAATAGAGCTGGAACAGCATAGACTGATACAGCAGAGCTGGCACAGCATAGACTGATGCAGCAGAGCTGGCACAGCATAGACTGATGCAGCAGAGCTGGCACAGCATAGACTGATGCAGCAGAGCTGGCACAGCATAGACTGATGCAGCAGAGCTGGCACAGCATAGACTGATGCAGCAGAGCTGGTACAGCATAGACTGATGCAGCAGAGCTGGCACAGCATAGACTGATGCAGCAGAGCTGGCACAGCATAGACTGATGCAGCAGAGCTGGAACAGCATAGACTGATGCAGCAGAGCTGGCACAGTGGTGACAGATACAACATTGCTGGAAATGCAATGACTGCTTAGGACAGCTGGAACAGCAACAACTGATGTAGCAAACCCGGCACAGCATAGACTGATGCAGCAGAGCTGTCAAAGTGTTGACAGATACAGCATTGCTGTAACAGTGCTGACTGGTTTAGGAGAGCTGGAACAGCAAGGACTTATGTGGCACAGCTGGAACAGTAAGGACTGATGTAGCAGAGCTTGCATAACATAGACGGATGCAGCAGAGCTGTCACAGTGATGACAGATACAGCATGGCTGGAACAATTATGACTGATTTAGCAGAGTTGGAACAGCGATGACTAATTTAGCAGAGCTGGAACAGCGATGACTGATTTAGCAGAGCTGGAACAGCGATGACTGATTTAGTAGAGCTGGAACAGTGAGGACTTATGTAGCAGAGCAGGAACAGAGATGACTGATGTAGCAGTGCTTAGAAAATGGAGTCTGAATCAACAGTGAAGATTCAGCAGAGCAGCAGACGAATGCTAACTACATGGACACTCAGGCAGTATACCCCAAATTTTCCGATAGCATAACGTCTTAGGAGTGCATCCGTTAGCCGTGGTAACTCAAGCTCAGGAGAAGAGACAGGACTGGCTAGCGAAGAGGTGTAATATTACATATGGCACCTGGACTGGAACTGGTGAGTAAGGCTAGGTTCACATTTCCGTTGTTTTAAATCCGTCAGGTCCGTCAGCAACGGATCAGTTGTTTTTTAGATGTCAACTGACGCAACGGATGTGTTGTTCACAGGATTCCGTTCACATCAATCCTGTGAAAAAACTGATCCGTCGCGTCCATTACATCCGCTGTGTGTCCGTATTTTGACGTCATGATCCGTTTGTGTTTGGGACAGCCCAGTGGGTGTGTAAAACATGCTGGGCATGCTCAGTAGAGCATGACGGAATCCAGCACCATAGACATTCATTACACGCTTGACGGATTGCAACGTATTGCTGCACGGTGCGTTAATTTTGACGGGCCAAAAAACTTTACATTCTGCGTTGTTTCCGCCCGGCGGTCAGTCCAAAAACAACTGACCGCCGCGCAGCGGATGTTACGCAAGGTCATCAGTCGCAATCCGCCACTAATACAAGTCTATGGGAAACAACGGCATCCGCCAAACGGCTTCCGTTGTTTACCAGAGCCGCGGATTGTAACTGGTACATTTTGGCGGAAATGTGAACCTAGCCTTAAGGGGGCTTTACACGCTACGACATCGCTAATGCGAACTCGTTGGGGGTCACGGAATTGGTGACGCACATCCGGCCGCATTAGCGATGCCGTTGCGTGTGACACCGATGAGCGATTTTGCATCGTTGCAAAAACGTGCAAAATCGCTCATCGGTGATATGGGGGTCCATTCTCAAAAATCGTTACTGCAGCAGTAACGAGGTTGTTCCTCGTTCCTGCGGCAGCACACATCGTTGCGTGTGACACCGCAGGAACGAGGAAGCTCTCCTTACCTGCCTCCCGGCCGCTATGCGGAAGGAAGGAGGTGGGCGGGATGTTACGTCCCGCTCATCTCCGCCCCTCCGCTTCTATTGGGTGGCCGCTCAGTGACGTCGCTGTGACGCCGCACGGACCGCGCCCTTAGAAAGGAGGCGGTTCGCCGGTCACAGCGACATCGCCGGGCAGGTAAGTATGTGTGACGGGTCTGGGCGATGTTGTGCGGCACGGGCAGCGATTTGCCCGTGTCGCGCAACAGATGAGGGCGGTTACCCACGCTAGCGATATCGGGACCGATATCGCAGTGTGTAAAGCCCGCTTTACAGTGTGCACTGGTATAGGAATACTATGCAATGAACTGTGCACAAGTTCTGTATGGATGAAGAGTGAACCTCAGAAATCCTCCGGGGATCCCAAATCCAATACTCATGGTTTCCTTGTACAAAAATTGCTCAATTCCTCTGGAATATTTTTTATTCTGGCATCTGTTTACTGATGCAGCAGATTGAGATTGCGCAGATTATTCTGTTACGTATAAACAATTGTATCCACAATGTATTTCTTTTTATTCCATTGCTGACAAAAATGCAACATTTGTTTATACAATGTCATATTTTTAAGGCGATGCATTACTCTGAATGATACAAGCCCCAAGGCGTCTATGATTGCTGTAATTAACCCTTCCATTAAAGTCAGATATTTCAACGCCAAGTCGAAATGATCTATCCTATTAGCAGCAATAACGACGACAAACACAGAGGGAACTGAGTCTCTAAAATACAAAGTATCCTGGCGTCTGAATAAAGCACTAAGATTGTGAATGAGTCACACTCAGCGCACGGTGCAGAAACCGAAATTCCTTTTTATAGTTTTCTTCCTCGGAGGCATCTGAAATAACACCTGAAATGTTCAAGTCTTCAGCGCGATGTTTTTTTTATATATTTCACTGACACCATCTCACTTCTAAGTTATCACAACCTACAAGTTCCTCGCCGCGTCATCGTCTTTATGAAGACTATACATTTGTGAGCAAATAAGAAAAAAATAAGTAAAATGTGAGATGTCACTTTGATCTTGAAGACATTTGTGAATCATTGCACGGAGGCTCTTTGAGGACTCCTCAGATTTTCTGTATTGAGTGACCCAGATATTGTGAAGTTGGCAGGGTACGGAATTAAACAACAGTTGTACGCCATTAAGTCTGGGATAAAGGCAGACAGGGAGAATCTTGTGGGCTGTGTGAGGTCAAGAAGTCCTTCTGAGAAGTCTTACAATGGGCCATCTTTTGATATGCAGAGAGTAAAATAAGTATAGAACTGTCATGTGGTTTCTGGCCATAGAAGGTCACAGTGTGTGGCTCCACAGAATGCTCCCTGAGTTAATATTGTTCCTGCGGTCAGTATTCATTGGTATAGGTAGCTTTCCTGCTGGATTCATCTCTCATCAGCATTATCTTGGAGCTTAAATATCCCTTCCATCCTTGGACTGGTGCTAGTGATATTTTCAGTTAATTCAACTCTGGTTCAGGCAGCTTTTTCTGATGGATTCATCTCTCCCTTTTTGGACCCAGGAGGAGCTCAACTTACACCCAGCTGTTGATTATCAGCATTATCTTGGTGCCTAAATACTCCTTCTTTCCTTAGACTGATGCTGGTGATATTTTCAGTTCATTCAACTCTGGTTCAGGTAGCTTTTTCTGCTGGATTCATCTCTCCCTTTTTGGACCCAGGAGGAGCTCGCCTTCCACCCAGCTGTTGATTATCAGCATTATCTTGGTGCCTAAATACCCCTTCATTCCTTAGACTAGTGCTGGTGATCTTTTCAGTTCATTCAAGCTCTGGTTGAGGTAGCTTTTTCTGCTGGATTCATCTCTCCCCTTTTGGACCCAGCAGGAGCTCACCTTCCACCCAGCTGCTGATCATCAGCATTATATTGGTGCTTAAATACCCCTTCATTCCTTAGACTGATGCTGGTGATATTTTCAGTTCATTCAACTATGGTTCAGGTAGCTTTTCTGCTGGCTTCATATATCTCCCTTTTGGACCCAGCAGGAGCTAGACTTCCACCCAGCTGCTGATCATCAGTATTCTCTTGGCGCTTAAATACCCCTTCTTTCCTTTGGACTGGTGCTGGTGATATTTTCAGTTCCTTCAATCCTAGGTTGCAAGCAGGCGGCTTGTACTCCTCTGTGGTGTTGTTGCTGAAAACTCTGCTGAACTTCTACCTGTGTCATCTGTGGATAAGTAGTTCATGCATTTTCCCCCTGTGTGTCCTCCTTGTATTGTCTATAGTGTTTAGTGGGGTTGACGCAGAATTCATGCCATCCATTCCCTATTTAGGGTCCAGCACTAGGGATACCTAGGGTCAGGTATTCGGCTCGGCGAATGGGTGTGGAATCTATCTAGGGTGGTGAGGGGCCCCAGGGACCAGCAGTAGGTTTGGTCAGGGGTCACCATCTTCCCCTTCTCTAGACACAGAGTTTCATTTCCCTTTTGCCGTTAGCTTGGTACGTCCCCGCACCTAGCGTGACATGAACATATCAAACATTTTCAAAGTAAATATATTCCTAAAGGTACTATTGACATGAACTCACCAGATGTCGGTAACAACCCATCCAATCTTCACAGGCGCTCGCATGATGCTGTTTGGCAATTTTCTTGGTCAAGAGGCCGCTATCGATGAACTGGATGATGCTGTCCTCTTTCCTTGGGAAGTCTTCTTCATGGCTGCTCCTTGATTCGAATCAGGAAGCTAGCGGAAACCAGTGGAAATCAACCTAATAATACGCTGAGCTATTAGGGAATGTGAGAACAGGGTGCAATTTGTAGTATACAGGAAGAACAATATTTTTCCATCACCAGGAGCAAAACAGTAACAATGCAATGACCTGACAAAAATCTGCATAACTAATCATATGCTAAATAGCTGTAAGTCACATTTATGTAGGAGATAGCCAAGATGATTGGCTATAAAATGAAGGTCGTCTCATGCTCAAAGCTGTAGAGGATGGGGAGATATGGAGCCTGAAGGTCACAATTTCAAAATATAGTTCATCTTTTACTTGTCAGTGTAGTCTGGTCAGATGAAACTCTTTGGAGGTCATAATACACACCATATTTAGAGGCCAAAAGGCAAATCATCACAAAAATCCCAACAGTGAAGTGTGGAGGTCCCCCCTATTTTGCAAACTAGACCTAGATAAAGTAGCAGCCGTGGGTTGATATCAGGCTGGGAAGGGGCCAATATTCATCACTCTTCCCACCCTGATAATAGCAGCCCCCAGCTGTCTGCTTTACCTTGACCTGTTGTCAAAAATAGGGGGGGGGGGCCATGTCTTAAAGAAATAATTCACAAATTTGCAGTTCGGGTTCACTCATCCCTAGTTATAACAATCTATGAAGAGTCTGTGGGAGCCTCACAGTCATGGGACACTGGGGTCACGATAATGTGTGGGTATAGACTGTGGGGTCTGTGTGGAAAGGCACTGATAGGTAACCATGCTCTTTGGGGTCATCAAAATGTGCACTGGATGCATCATTCTGTTTAGTGACAATGTGTTGGTAATGGGGTATTGTGAGGGCATCAGTGGGGGCACAGCGAGGGTTTCATAATGTGTGGGGGATACATGGTAGGTGCTGTGTGGAAAGGGGCAATGTGGGAGACTTCTTTTGGCAATTATACTGTGCGGAGGGGCATTGTTGGGTGTGGAGGGAGTAAAAGGGGCAGTAAACTGTGTGGCAACATTAAGGGGCTTAAGTGGAGGCACTGATTATGATGCACAAAAAGGACCGGGTTAGTGGGAAAAAAAATAGCTACTTTACTATTATTATTAATATTATTAACTAGCTGTATTATCCAGCGTTACCTGGGTGTCTTTCTGTCTGTGTGTCTCTTTCTGTGTGTCTCTGAGTGTGTCTTTTTATGACTTCTCTTTCTGTGTGTCTGTCTCTTTCCATATGTGTGTCTTTTTATGTGTGTCTCTTTCTGTGCGTGTTGGTCTCTCTGTGTTTCTTTCTGTGCGTGTGGGTCTCTCTGTGTGTCTCTTTCTGTGCGTGTGGGTCTCTCTGTGTGTCTCTTTCTGTGCGTGTGGGTCTCTCTGTGTGTCTCTTTTTGTGCGTCTGGGTCTCTCTGTGTGTCTCTTTCTGTGCGTGTGGGTCTCTCTGTGTGTCTCTTTCTGTGCGTGTGGGTCTCTCTGTGTGTCTCTTTCTGTGCGTGTTGGTCTCTCTGTGTTTCTTTCTGTGCGTGTGGGTCTCTCTGTGTGTCTCTTTCTGTGCGTGTGGGTCTCTCTGTGTGTCTCTTTCTGTGCGTCTGGGTCTCTCTGTGTGTCTCTTTCTGTGCGTGTGGGTCTCTCTGTGTGTCTCTTTCTGTTGCGTGTGGGTCTCTCTGTGTGTCTCTTTCTGGGCGTGTGGGTCTCTCTGTGTGTCTCTTTCTGTGCGTGTCGGTCTTTCTGTGTGTCTCTTTCTCAGTTTACATAGGAGTCTATAATAACAGATCCATTCCCAGCTCCATTGACCTTAATGTAAGCAGGTTTTTTGGAGAGTAACTGTAAAGCACAGTTTTAAATGAGGTGGCTGTGCAAAATTTTGTGATTGGTAATGCGACATACACACATACCTACATAGACTCAGTTTTATATATTAAAATAATATTAATATATTTTTATTGTATCATTATTATTAGCACTAATTTTTACTATTATTATTATTACTATTATTAGTAGTAGTAATAGTAGTAGTAGTAGTATTAGTATTCTAAATAACACATTTTTATATTATTATTTTTATTAGTAGTATAATGTGTAGTATTATTATTATTATTTGTATTCTATTATTTTTTTACTATTTTTTATTATTTTATTATTATTATTATTATTAGTAGTATTTTATTAATATATTTTTATTATATCATTATTATTAGTAGTATTATTTGTTACTATTATTGTTTATTATTATTATTAGTAGTATTAATATTATTATTAGTTATAGTAGTATTAACATTTTAAATAACATATTTTTATATTATTATTATTATTTTTATTAGTATTAGTAGTATAATGTGTATTATTATTATTATTATGATTATTTGTATTCTATTATTTTTTTTACTATTTTTATTATTTTATTATTAGTAGTAGTATTTTATTAATATATTTATTATTGTTTGTAGTAGTATTATTTTGTATAATAATAGTAGTAATAATAATAATAATAATACAAAATAATACTACTACAAATAATAATAAAAATATAATAATAAAATACTACTGTGACGACATGGACTCTCATGGGTTAAAGTTTCTTAAAATCCAGCCAGACAGCAGGGAAGGGGGAGGGGAAGAGTCCCTCATTGTTTTTACAAGACTCTTGTTGACTCAATGTAATTGTGTTGGCCACTGAAAGCCAGACGTATTGTTCTCCAGACTTTTCCAGTAACCATTGTATTGTAGTTGTGTATTGCTAATGTGATTACCTTAGTAGCCATTGTTGAGTCTGTGACTTGCAGACTCCATGTAGATATCTTCAGTCTTTCTGTAGACATCATTTGGATGAACATTGTCCATGCAGCTTGACATTCATCCAATGGGAGAGGCGCTCTTGTCCAACCAATCGATGAGGACGCAGTGTATCTAAGTGGAAGGCTGTGGCTATAAAAGGGACTTCTTTAAGCCACCAGATGGTTGATGGATGCTGATGGATCCAGCCTAAGCTCTTTGGAGCTGACTAGAGGATCAGGATATCTTACGGCTTCAATCTAGGGACTCCGGTTCCGGTTGGAGACCATATCCACAGCCTAGGGATTTCGACTCCGGCTGCCAGGATTGTAGCATCATACCAGGACTACCTAAGGAGGACACTCAGGTTGGGACAGTTCAGTCACCTGTTACAGACTTTGCAGACCTCACACAGCTTCCCAAATCTGGCATTATTCCAGTCACGGTGGGTGCCCGCCAAAAGTGGGGTGCTGCTGGATTGGAGTAAATAGCCCTGGAACCTCTGAGGCATGGACATTCTAAATCCCTGGTGAGCCAGCGGAAGGGTGAGACTCTGTTGCCTGTTACATTTGTGTGTTTTTCTGGTTATGTGTTATGTGCCGTTAATTGTTTGGGGATCCAATAAAGTCTAATTATTGTGGTTCCCTCATCCTGTGTTGTCTGAGTAGTGTTACGCCCACGGTTAAGGAGGCTGGCGTTCAGTTGGGATGAGCCCTAAGCCACGCTGTCTTTCTAAAGGCGGCGGGTTTTAGTGGACGAGAGCACCCACTGAGCCCTGTGTCTCCACAACTACTACTAATAATAAAATAATAAAAATAGTAAAAAATAATAGAATACAAATACTACTACTACTAATAATAATAATAATAATGATAATACTATTACAAATAATAATAAAAATATATTAATAAAATACTACTACTAATAAAATAATAAAAATAGTAAAAAATACTACTACTACTACTACTACTAATAATAATAATAATAATAATAATAAGTAGTATTATTATTATTATATTCCGCTAAGTACAATTTATGTAATGTGCACCGAGCATTTGTCACTTTCCGTTATCCTTTCTTACCTCATTTCTGACATGAAAAATAAGAAAACTAAAAGCTATTTCTGTAAAATCTGTTTTTGCACAGTCTCCGCCGTGTGTTTACCTCTCCGTTTATGGAGATATCAGTAGTGACTGGAATTGTTTTTTTTCCTGTAATTTTCTAGACATATTTTGAATTGAAGTTGCCGGAGCCTCCGCACGTTTATCATGTAGAATAACATGAAAACTGAAACAATTTGCTCCAATACTTGCTGCCCGCACACACAGTCTTCTGCCGCCCGCACACACAGTCTTCTGCAGCCCGCACACACAGTCTTCTGCCGCTCCGCACACACAGTCTTCTGCCGCCCGCACACACAGTCTTCTGCCGCCCGCACACACAGTCTTCTGCCGCCCGCACACACAGTCTTCTGCCGCCTGCACACACAGTCTTCTGCAGCCCGCACACACAGTCTTCTGCCGCCCGCACACATAGTCTTCTGCCGCTCCGCACACACAGTCTTCTGACGCTCCGCACACACAGTCTTCTGCCGCCCGCACGCACAGTCTTCTGCCGCTCCGCACACACAGTCTTCTGCCGCCCGCACACACAGTCTTCTGCCGCTCCGCACACACACTCTTCTGCCGCCCGTACACACACTCTTCTGCCGCTCCGCACACACACTCTTCTGCTGCCCGCACACACAGTCTTCTGCCGCTCCG
This sequence comes from Anomaloglossus baeobatrachus, assembly GCF_048569485.1. NCBI lineage: Eukaryota > Metazoa > Chordata > Amphibia > Anura > Aromobatidae > Anomaloglossus > Anomaloglossus baeobatrachus. The sequence continues at coordinate 196,219,793 of NC_134362.1, read as the reverse complement.
CACACACAGTCTTCTGCCGCCCGCACACACAGTCTTCTGCCGCTCCGCACACACACTCTTCTGCCGCCCGTACACACACTCTTCTGCCGCTCCGCACACACACTCTTCTGCTGCCCGCACACACAGTCTTCTGCCGCTCCGCACACACAGTCTTCTGCCGCCCGCACGCACAGTCTTCTGCCGCTCCGCACACACAGTCTTCTGCCGCCCGCACACACAGTCTTCTGCCGCTCCGCACACACACTCTTCTGCCGCCCGTACACACACTCTTCTGCCGCTCCGCACACACACTCTTCTGCTGCCCGCACACACAGTCTTCTGCCGCTCCGCACACACAGTCTTCTGCCGCCCGCACACACAGTCTTCTGCCGCTCCGCACACACACTCTTCTGCCGCCCGTACACACACTCTTCTGCCGCTCCGCACACACACTCTTCTGCTGCCCGCACACACAGTCTTCTGCCGCTCCGCACACACAGTCTTCTGCCGCCCGCACACACAGTCTTCTGCCGCTCTGCACACACACTCTTCTGCCGCCTGTACACACACTCTTCTGCCGCTCCGCACACACACTCTTCTGCTGCCCGCACACACAGTCTTCTGCCGCTCCGCACACACAGTCTTCTGCCGCCCGCACACACAGTCTTCTGCCGCTCCGCACACACACTCTTCTGCCGCCCGTACACACACTCTTCTGCCGCTCCGCACACACACTCTTCTGCTGCCCGCACACACAGTCTTCTGCCGCTCCGCACACACAGTCTTCTGCCGCCCGCACGCACAGTCTTCTGCCGCTCCGCACACACAGTCTTCTGCCGCCCGCACACACAGTCTTCTGCCGCTCCGCACACACACTCTTCTGCCGCCCGTACACACACTCTTCTGCCGCTCCGCACACACACTCTTCTGCTGCCCGCACACACAGTCTTCTGCCGCTCCGCACACACAGTCTTCTGCCGCCCGCACACACAGTCTTCTGCCGCTCCGCACACACACTCTTCTGCCGCCCGTACACACACTCTTCTGCCGCTCCGCACACACACTCTTCTGCTGCCCGCACACACAGTCTTCTGCCGCTCCGCACACACAGTCTTCTGCCGCCCGCAAGCACAGTCTTCTGCCGCTCCGCACACACAGTCTTCTGCCGCCCGCACACACAGTCTTCTGCCGCTCCGCACACACACTCTTCTGCCACCCGTACACACACTCTTCTGCCGCTCCGCACACACACTCTTCTGCTGCCCGCACACACAGTCTTCTGTCGCTCCGCACACACACTCTTCTGCCGCCCGCACGTACAGTCTTCTGCCGCCCGCACACACAGTCTCCGGCAGCTCTGCACACACAGTATTCTGCCGCTCCGCACACACAGTCTTCTGCCGCCCGCACACACAGTCTTCTGCCGCTCCGCACACACACTCTTCTGCCACCCGCACACACACTCTTCTGCCGCTCCGCACACACACTCTTCTGCCGCCCGCACGCACAGTCTTCTGCCACCCGAACACACAGTCTTCTGCCGCTCCGCACGCACAGTCTTCTGCCGCTCCGCACGCACAGTCTTCTGCCGCTCCGCACGCACAGTCTTCTGCCGCTCCGCACGCACAGTCTTCTGCCGCCCGCACACACAGTCTTCTGCCGCTCCGCACACACAGTCTACTGCCGCCCGCACACACAGTCTTCTGCCGCTCCGCACACACAGTCTTCTGCCGCCCGCACACACAGTCTTCTGCCGCCCGCACACACAGTCTTCTGCCGCTCCGCACGCACAGTCTTCTGCCGCTCCGCACACACACTCTTCTGCTGCTCCGCACGCACAGTCTTCTGCCGCTCCGCACACACACTCTTCTGCTGCTCCGCACGTCGGTTTGGCCTTAACACAAACATATTTTGAATTCCCAAACTCTATTAACCTCCATTACCTCCATGAGCCGCTATTGTATTAATATAGAACTTTTTTTTTCTATAAATTCCGTTTTTCCTTTATGTCTCCCGAGAATTCAACCAAGTTCATGAGAAGTCGCCGTGTGTTGTTCTCCGGTCTGCAGTATGAGGGATGGTAATAATGGGAGCACCGGTCCTCCAGTATCATTGTTATATTATTGGGCATGTGGATAAACTCGGTAAATAGGTTTTCTCAAGATAATTCTTTTTAAAAAGGATTCAACCGCAACAATCATCTGATCATTACAGGTCTGGAGTCTTCACAATAAGCCATAGAGCCGGGCGCAGGGAAACGTGTGCATGGCCGCCGGCCTCTGTGCTAGCTTCTAGCTTATATGGGAGCTCTGTCCCTCCTTCCATTATTAGGCACACATGAGGATTTTCTTTTTCTAAATCCATTCACGTATTATAATGGACACTGATCAATGAATTATTCCCTTAACTAGGACGTTGCAACCTACTTATGTATATAAAGAAGATGGTGGTGTAGTACATCAAGATGGATCAGAGCTAGAAACATAGCTTACAGCGTAAGAGTGGTTACGAATATTTTGACAATATTGGCCACTATGTACAAGACTATAACTACTATAATACTTCCCCTATGTACAAGAATATAACTACTATAATACTGCCCCCTATGTACAAGAATATAACTACTATAATACTTCCCCTATGTACAAGAATATAACTACTATAATACTGCCCCCTATGTACAAGAATATAACTGCTATAATACTGCCCCCTATGTACAAGAATATAACTACTATAATACTGCCCCCTATGTACAAGAATATAACTACTATAATACTGCCCCTATGTACAAGAATATAACTACTATAATACTGCCCCCTATGTACAAGAATATAACTACTATAATACTTCCCCTATGTACAAGAATATAACTACTATAATACTGCCCCCTATGTACAAGAATATAACTACTATAATACTGCCCCTATGTACAAGAATATAACTACTATAATACTGCTCCTATGTACAAGAATATAACTACTATAATACTGCCCCTATGTACAAGAGTATAACTACTATAATACTGTCCCTATGTACAAGAATATAACTACTATAATACTGCCCCCTATGTACAAGAATATAACTACTATAATACTGTCCCCTATGTACAAGAATATAACTACTATAATACTGCCCCCTATGTACAAGAATATAACTACTATAATACTGTCCCTATGTACAAGAATATAACTACTATAATACTGCCCCCTATGTGCAAGAATATAACTACTATAATACTGCCCCCTATGTACAAGAATATAACTACTATAATACTGCCCCCTATGTACAAGATTATAACTACTATAATACTGTCCCTATATACAAGAATATAACTACTATAATACTTCCCCTATGTACAAGAATATAACTACTATAATACTGCCCCTATGTACAAGAATATAACTACTATAATACTGCTCCTATGTACAAGAATATAACTACTATAATACTGCCCCTATGTACAAGAATATAACTACTATAATACTGCTCCTATGTACAAGAATATAACTACTATAATACTGCTCCTATGTACAAGAATATAACTACTATAATACTTCCCCTATGTACAAGACTATAACTACTATAATACTGCCCCTATGTACAAGAATATAACTACTATAATACTGCTCCTATGTACAAGAATATAACTACTATAATACTGCCCCTATGTACAAGAATATAACTACTATAATACTGCCTCTATGTACAAGAATATAACTACTATAATACTGCCCCCTATGTACAAGAATATAACTACTATAATACTGTCCCCTATGTACAAGAATATAACTACTATAATACTGCCCCTATGTACAAGAATATAACTACTATAATACTGCCACCTATGTACAAGAATATAACTACTATAATACTGCCCCTATGTACAAGAATATAACTACTATAATACTGCCCCCTATGTACAAGAATATAACTACTATAATACTGCCCCTATGTACAAGAATATAACTACTATAATACTGTCCCTATATACAAGAATATAACTACTATAATACTTCCCCTATGTACAAGAATATAACTACTATAATACTGCCCCTATGTACAAGAATATAACTACTATAATACTGCCCCTATGTACAAGAATATAACTACTATAATACTGCCACCTATGTACAAGAATAAACTACTATAATACTGCCCCCTATGTACAAGAATATAACTACTATAATACTGCTCCTATATACAAGAATATAACTACTATAATACTGCCCCTATGTACAAGAATATAACTACTATAATACTGCCACCTATGTACAAGAATATAACTACTATAATACTGCCCCTATGTACAAGAATATAACTACTATAATACTGCCCCCTATGTACAAGAATATAACTACTATAATACTGCCCCCTATGTATAAGGAGATATAATTTTAAAAATATCTGAATTTATTCAGTATTGAGTATGAGCCACGTTCAGAAATCCCCTTCACTTACAGTCTTGGTTGTTATCAATGAGGTTATTAATGGTCATCTGAGGAATGTTCATGCATTTGCACAAATCATCAAGATCCGCTGCTGGCAGCTCCTTTTGTAATTGTTTCACTGTATCCACAATAATGAATAATCTCCTTTTGCAATTGCTGATCAATGACGTCCCAGATGTGCTTGTTACGGTCGTGGAGGGGCGGCGAGCGTCCGGGTGTGGACCCAATGGACCGTACACTGGACTCTCCCGAAGGAACAACCAGCAGCGAATCCCTATACAGGGATTGGGTGGTGCAGCCCCAGGGAGCCTAAATGCACGACTGCCAGAGTCCTAAGGAGATAGTCTTTTACAGACTGTACAGTGTTGTCCTCTAATGTGGCAGCATGGGGATGAGAGCACAGATGTGATGGTTCAAATGTGGCGGCACAGCAGTGATAGCCTAGACGTGTCGGCACAGAGGAGATGGCTCAGACGTGGCAAGACAGAGGTTAGGAACACGAGACTGGTGCTAGGATACAATTGGAGGACTAAACTCGATAGCGCACTGGGACCTGAGAACTAGCAACGCACTATAGGCAACATTGCTCAGGCGCCTCCTGTCTTGGGAGGCGCACTTAAATACCTTTGATGTAACAGATGACCTCAGGAATAGATTTCGGGTAATGGGACGCTGGACCTTCAAGAAAGGAGGTGTGGACACGCGCAGAAGCATTGCGCGCCGCCTGGAAGCTGGAAGAGGCCATGGCGGATCCCGGGGCAGGAGAGGACTGAATGGAGCTGCTGGGCAAGAGAGAGGGAGGACGCCCCTGCCAAAGCCTGGGAGCGGGAGCATACGGGAATACCGAGCTGGAACTGGGCAGATGAGAGAGAGGGCGCCCACGCCGGGGCCTGGGAGCAAAGACGTACAGGAATACCGCACTGGGACCGGGCAGGTGAGAGAGAGGGCACCCCCGCCGGGGCCTGGGAGTGAAGACGTAAAGGAATACCCCGCTGGGACCGGGCAGGTGAGAGATTGCGCCCCCGCGCCGGGTCCTGGGAGCGAAGACGTATGGGAATACCACACTGGGACCGGACAGGTGAGAGAGAGGGCACCCCCGCCGGGGCCTGGGAGCGAAGATGTATGGGAATACCACACTGGGACCGGACAGGTGAGAGAGAGGGCGCCCCCGCCGGGGCCTGGGAGTGAAGACGTATGGGAATACTGCACTGGGACCAGGCAGGTGAGAGAGAGGGCACCCCTGCCAGGGCCTGGGAACGAAGACGTATGGGAATACCGCGCTGGGACCGGACAGGTGAGAGAGAGGGCACCCCCGCTGGGGCCTGGGAACGGGGATGTGCGGGAATACCGCACTGGGACCGGACAGGTGAGAGAGAGGGCACCCCCGCCGGGTCCTGGGAGCGAAGACGTATGGGAATACCGCACTGGGACCGGACAGGTGAGAGAGAGGGCACCCCCGCCGGGTCCTGGGAGCGAAGACGTATGGGAATACCACACTGGGACCGGACAGGTGAGAGAGAGGGCGCCCCCGTCGGGGCCTGGGAGTGAAGACATATGGGAATACTGCACTGGGACCGGACAGGTGAGAGAGAGGGCGCCCCCGCCGGGTCCTGGGAGCGAAGACGTATGGGAATACCGCGCTGGGACCGGACAGGTGAGAGAGAGGGCACCCCCGCTGGGGCCTGGGAACGGGGATGTGCGGGAATACCGCACTGGGACCGGACAGGTGAGAGAGAGGGCACCCCCGCCGGGTCCTGGGAGCGAAGACGTATGGGAATACCGCACTGGGACCGGACAGGTGAGAGAGAGGGCACCCCCGCCGGGTCCTGGGAGCGAAGACGTATGGGAATACCACACTGGGACCGGACAGGTGAGAGAGAGGGCGCCCCCGTCGGGGCCTGGGAGTGAAGACATATGGGAATACTGCACTGGGACCGGACAGGTGAGAGAGAGTGCGCCCCCGCCGGGGCCTGGGAGCGAAGACGTACGGGAATACCGCACTGGGACCAGGCAGGTGAGAGAGAGGGCGTCCCCGTCGGGGCCTGGGAGTGAAGACATATGGGAATACTGCACTGGGACCGGACAGGTGGGAGAGAGTGCACCCCCGCCGGGGCCTGGCAGTGAAGACGTATGGGAATACTGCACTGGGACCGGAGAGGTGAGAGAGAGTGCACCCCCGGGGCCTGGGAGCGAAGCTGTACGGGAACACCGCGCTAGGTCCGGGCAGGTGAGAGAGAGGGCGCCCCCGCCGGGGCCTGGGAATGGGAATGTGTGGGGATACCGCGCTGGGACCGGGCAGGTGAGAGAGAGGGCGCCCCCGCCGGGGCCTGGGAATGGGAATGTGTGGGGATACCGCACTGGGACCGGACAGGTGAGAGAGGTCGCCCCCGCCAGGGCCTGGGAATGGGAATGTGTGGGGATACCGCACTGGGACCGGACAGGTGAGAGAGGTCGCCCCCGCCGGGGCCTGGGAATGGGAATGTGTGGGGATACCGCGCTGGGACCGGACAGGTGAGAGAGAGGGCGCCCCCGCCGGGGCCTGGGAATGGGAATGTGTGGGGATACCGCGCTGGGACCGGGCAGGTGAGAGAGAGGGCGCCCCCGCCGGGGCCTGGGAACAGGAATGTGTGGGGATACCGCGCTGGGGCCAGTCTGGGTGCTACAGTGCTGAATAAGAGATAAGTCTGGAAACACTCATGGCATGATAGCCATTGGTTGGCAATTACAAATGGAGCTGCCAGCAGCGGATCTTGATGATTTGCCCAAACTGCATTCAGAGCAGAAGACCTTTTCTCAGATGACCCTTAATAACCTGATTGGCTGCCGGGATTTCTGCATTTGGCGCTCATATTTCCTGCTGAATAAATTGATACATTTTGAACATTCCGTTTCCATTGTCTCCATTCTGTGATTTCCATAATTCCATGACGTTTCCTTTTTGGTGTTGCAATTTCAATTATTGAGGCGTATAATACTGCCCCTAAGTTCCAGAATAAATGTATTCTATTAAATCTTTATATTTTATAGACTGTCCCGGAATTTAAAGATGGTGTCATCCTGGGTCCTGCAGGTATAAAATGGGCAAGGTTACACTATTTGTATAATATAACGATGAAATCTTTTTGTATCCATTCTTCCCATCTTGTTACAATCTCATTGTTTATTGGATCATATATTATGATTGTTAATGCACGGACTAGTTCTTTTGCGTTGTGTGGACCTTTCTCGTCTTTGTTCCCTTCTTGTCGTTTAATAAATATGTTGGTGTTCTGGCGTCGGGAGGAGAGCGGGGATCATGGGGAGTTTGTCCTACGTTTCAAGGTGCATCATACAGAGATTTATTCTCTCGCCAAAAATCCTGATAAACACCTTACGAAAAGTTTCCCTTTGATTTTTGCTGTTTAATGGCGCCGGCCTCTGTACATAACCTGTTTACATATTTATCAGGGAAGCAGAGACATCCCCGCAGATGAGCGGAGCGAGCCGGGCTCTCACGCCTGTCACTTACAATGCTGATAAATATTATTTCACCATGTCTTTTATTCAGGGAGACGCAGGACAGATGTGAAGGCCGCGATGAGGGAAATGGTGCACATTGCTTATCTGGGTGCATACCAAGGGCATAAACAAAAAAAAACAATGAAAGGAGGCAAAGAGTACACAATATACAGAATAGACAGGAATATACACACAATATACAGAAGAGACAGGAATATACAGACAATATACAGAAGAGACAGGAATATACAGACAATATACAGAAGAGACAGGAATATACAGACAATATACAGAAGAGACAGGAATATACAGACAATATACAGAAGAGACAGGAATATACAGACAATATACAGAAGAGACAGGAATATACAGACAATATACAGAAGAGACAGGAATATACAGACAATATACAGAAGAGACAGGAATATACAGGCAATATACAGAAGAGACAGGAATATACAGACAATATACAGAAGAGATAGGAATATACAGACAATATACAGAAGAGACAGGAATATACAGACAATATACAGAAGAGACAGGAATATACAGGCAATATACAGAAGAGACAGGGATATACAGACAATATACAGAAGAGACAGGAATATACAGACAATATACAGAAGAGACAGGAATATACAGACAATATACAGAAGAGATAGGAATATACAGACAATATACAGAAGAGACAGGAATATACAGACAATATACAGAAGAGATAGGAATATACAGGCAATATACAGAAGAGACAGGAATATACAGACAATATACAGAAGAGACAGAAATATACAGACAATATACAGAAGAGACAGGAATATACAGACAATATACAGAAGAGACAGGAATATACAGACATTATACAGAAGAGACAGGAATATACAGACAATATACAGAAGAGACAGGAATATACAGACATTATACAGAAGAGACAGGAATATACAGACAATATACAGAAGAGACAGGGATATACAGACAATATACAGAAGAGACAGGAATATACAGACAATATACAGAAGAGACAGGAATATACAGACAATATACAGAAGAGACAGGAATATACACACAATATACAGAAGAGACAGGAATATACAGACAATATACAGAAGAGACAGGGAATATACAGACAATATACAGAAGAGACAGGAATATACAGACAATATACAGAAGAGACAGGGATATACAGACAATATACAGAAGAGACAGGAATATACACACAATATACAGAAGAGACAGGAATATACAGACAATATACAGAAGAGACAGGAATATACACACAATATACAGAAGAGACAGGAATATACAGACAATATACAGAAGAGACAGCAATATACAGACAATATACAGAAGAGACAGGAATATACACACAATATACAGAAGAGACAGGAATATACAGACATTATACAGAAGAGACAGGAATATACAGACAATATACAGAAGAGACAGGAATATACACACAATATACAGAAGAGACAGGAATATACAGACAATATACAGAAGAGACAGGAATATACAGACAATATACAGAAGAGACAGGAATATACACACAATATAGAGAAGAGACAGGAATATACAGACAATATACAGAAGAGACAGGAATATACAGACATTATACAGAAGAGACAGGAATATACAGACAATATACAGAAGAGACAGGAATATACAGACATTATACAGAAGAGACAGGAATATACAGACAATATACAGAAGAGACAGGGATATACAGACAATATACAGAAGAGACAGGAATATACAGACAATATACAGAAGAGACAGGAATATACAGACAATATACAGAAGAGACAGGAATATACACACAATATACAGAAGAGACAGGAATATACAGACAATATACAGAAGAGACAGGAATATACACACAATATACAGAAGAGACAGGAATATACAGACAATATACAGAAGAGACAGCAATATACAGACAATATACAGAAGAGACAGGAATATACACACAATATACAGAAGAGACAGGAATATACAGACATTATACAGAAGAGACAGGAATATACAGACAATATACAGAAGAGACAGGAATATACACACAATATACAGAAGAGACAGGAATATACAGACAATATACAGAAGAGACAGGAATATACAGACAATATACAGAAGAGACAGGGATATATACAGACAATATACAGAAGAGACAGGAATATACACACAATATACAGAAGAGACAGGAATATACAGACAATATACAGAAGAGACAGGAATATACAGACAATATACAGAAGAGACAGGAATATACAGACAATATACAGAAGAGACAGCAATATACAGACAATATACAGAAGAGACAGGAATATACACACAATATACAGAAGAGACAGGAATATACAGACATTATACAGAAGAGACAGGAATATACAGACAATATACAGAAGAGACAGGAATATACAGACATTATACAGAAGAGACAGGAATATACAGACAATATACAGAAGAGACAGGGATATACAGACAATATACAGAAGAGACAGGAATATACAGACAATATACAGAAGAGACAGGAATATACAGACAATATACAGAAGAGACAGGAATATACACACAATATACAGAAGAGACAGGAATATACAGACAATATACAGAAGAGACAGGAATATACAGACAATATACAGAAGAGACAGGAATATACAAACAATATACAAAAGAGACAGGAATATACAGACAATATGCAGAAGAGACAGGAATATACAGACAATATACAGAAGAGACAGGAATATACAGACAATATACAGAAGAGACAGGGATATACAGACAATATACAGAAGAGACAGGAATATACACACAATATACAGAAGAGACAGGAATATACAGACAATATACAGAAGAGACAGGAATATACACACAATATACAGAAGAGACAGGAATATACAGACAATATACAGAAGAGACAGCAATATACAGACAATATACAGAAGAGACAGGAATATACACACAATATACAGAAGAGACAGGAATATACAGACATTATACAGAAGAGACAGGAATATACAGACAATATACAGAAGAGACAGGAATATACACACAATATACAGAAGAGACAGGAATATACAGACAATATACAGAAGAGACAGGAATATACAGACAATATACAGAAGAGACAGGAATATACACACAATATACAGAAGAGACAGGAATATACAGACAATATACAGAAGAGACAGGAATATACAGACAATATACAGAAGAGACAGGAATATACAAACAATATACAAAAGAGACAGGAATATACAGACAATATGCAGAAGAGACAGGAATATACAGACAATATACAGAAGAGACAGGAATATACAGACAATATACAGAAGAGACAGGAATATACAGACAATATACAGAAGAGACAGGAATATACAGACAATATACAGAAGAGACAGGAATATACACACAATATACAGAAGAGATAGGAATATACAGACAATATACAGAAGAGACAGGAATATACAGACATTATACAGAAGAATAGGAATATACAGACAATATACAGAAGAGACAGGAATATACAGACAATATACAGAAGAGATAGGAATATACAGACAATATACAGAAGAGACAGGAATATACAGACATTATACAGAAGAGACAGGAATATACAGACATTATACAGAAGAGACAGGAATATACAGACAATATACAGAAGAGACAGGAATATACAGACAATATACAGAAGAGATAGGAATATTGTTAGGGCCAGATGGACGGGCAGACCCGGGAGGTGGATCCACTGGGCCGAACTCCCCGATGAGGGAAAGGAGTCCGGTAGCCGGAGCACTTTGAGTAGCAGGACAGTCCATGCACTGGAACACAATGGAGAAGTCCCTGGGACCACAAGGTCACTGATGGTGGTCCGGGTGACGGAGCTCAGGTTCGGAAGCCGTGATGATGTCAGGCGGGGTCCGGAACCGTTGGAGCGAGATGACGGGTCACCGCAGGGAACCGAGATGGTACGGACTGTCAGGATGGCAGATGGGCAGCGTTCGGGGTTCGAGATACAGCAGGACCGGATGGCGATGCAGGATCAGCTCTAGAAGACAGAGAGGTAAGTATCTCAAAGAACACAAGGAGACATGACTCCTAGCTTGGGAAAACACGAAGAACAGGCCCCGCTCCCTTGGACATTAACCCCCTTTATACCCTGTACCTGTATGCATCATTTCCTGTTAGTGGACACTGGCCCTTTAAGAAAGGGTCAGTGACCGCGCGCGCGCCCTAATGCGCATGCGCGCGGCCCGGGTGCCAGAAGCCAGGGCAGGAAGCTGAGAGGAGGACGCAGCAGAGCCGGCCAGGGACTGGGAAGCCGACGGGCACCGGGAGCGGGGACCAGGAGGCCTGGGAAGCGCGGGCACAGGAGGCTGGAGAGCGGGGAGCGTGGCAGGTGAGCCGGGGAGCGGAGCAGAGGACCCGGGGAGCGTGACAAATATACAGACAATATACAGAAGAGACAGGAATATACAGACATTATACAGAAGAGACAGGAATATACAGACAATATACAGAAGAGACAGGAATATACAGACAATATACAGAAGAGACAGGAATATACAGACAATATACAGAAGAGACAGGAATATACAGACAATATACAGAAGAGACAGGAATATACAGATATTATACAGAAGAGACAGGAATATACAGACAATATACAGAAGAGACAGGAATATACAGACAATATACAGAAGAGACAGGAATATACAGACATTATACAGAAGAGATAGGAATATACAGACAATATACAGAAGAGACAGGAATATACAGACAATATACAGAAGAGACAGGAATATACAGACAATATACAGAAGAGACAGGAATATACAGACATTATACAGAAGAGACAGGAATATACAGACAATATACAGAAGAGACAGGAATATACAGACAATATACAGAAGAGACAGGAATATACAGACAATATACAGAAGAGACAGGAATATACAGACAATATACAGAAGAGACAGGAATATACAGACATTATACAGAAGAGATAGGAATATACAGACAATATACAGAAGAGACAGGAATATACAGACAATATACAGAAGAGACAGGAATATACAGACAATATACAGAAGAGACAGGAATATACAGACAATATACAGAAGAGACAGGAATATACAGACATTATACAGAAGAGATAGGAATATACAGACAATATACAGAAGAGACAGGAATATACAGACAATATACAGAAGAGACAGGAATATACAGACAATATACAGAAGAGACAGGAATATACAGACAATATACAGAAGAGACAGGAATATACAGACAATATACAGAAGAGACAGGGATATACAGACAATATACAGAAGAGCGCACATAAGTCACTGCACTGTATTCTGCTTATACGCTTATTTCAAAATATGGAATTTTCCTATAACATTACCCTTATGGGCCCTATTATGACAAAGGCTGATCTACACACCGGCAGAATGTATCTTAAGATATCTATATTTATACAGCAGAATAGTGAGTGCAGCTCTGAGGTATAATACAGGATGTAACTCAGGATCAGTACAGTATCAGTAATGTAATGTATGTACACAGTGACTGCACCAGCAGAATAGTAAGTGCAGCTCTGGAGTATAATACAGGAGGTAACTCAGGATCAGTAATGTAATGTATGTACACAGTGGCTGCACCAGTAGAATAGTGAGTGCAGCTCCGGAGTATAATACAGGAGGTAACTCAGGATCAGTAATGTAATGTATGTACACAGTGACTGCACCAGTAGAATAGTGAGTGCAGCTCTGGAGTATAATACAGGAGGTAACTCAGGATCAGTAATGTATGTACAGAGTGACTCAACAAGCAGAATAGTGAGTGTAGCTCTGGAGTATAATATAGGAGGTAACTCAGGATCAGTAATGTAATGTATGTAAACAGTGACTGCACCAGCAGAATAGTGAGTGCAGCTCCGGAGTATAATACAGGATGTAACTCAGGATCAGTAATGTAATGTATGTACACAGTGACTGCCCCAGCAGAATAGTGAGTGCAGCTCCGGAGTATAATATAGGAGGTAACTCAGGATCAGTAATGTAATGTATGTACAGAGTGACTCCACCAGCAGAATAGTGAGTGCAGCTCTGGAGTATAATACACGAGGTAACTCAGGATCAGTAATGTAATGTACGTACACAGTGACTGCACCAGCAGAATAGTGAGTTCAGCTCCGGAGTATAATAAAGGATATAACTCAGGATCAGTAATGTAATGTATGTACACAGTGACTGCACCAGCAGAATAGTGAGTGCAGCTCCGGAGTATAATACAGGAGGTAACTCAGGATCAGTAATGTATGTACAAAGTGACTCAACAAGCAAAATAGTGAGTGTAGCTCTGGAGTATAATATAGGAGGTAACTCAGGATCAGTAATGTAATGTATGTACACAGTGACTGCACCAGCAGAATCGTGAGTGCAGCTCTGGAGTATAATATAGGAGGTAACTCAGGATCAGTAATGTAATGTATGTACACAGTGACTCCACCAGCAGAATAGTGAGTACAGCTCTGGAGTATAATACAGGAGGTAACTCAGGATCAGTTATTATGGAAAGTATGTTCAAAGTTATTGAACTTTTTCAGATATGATATTTCTATATGAACTGTAATATTTATTTATTGCAGGAATGTAGAGAAATCTTTCATATATTGTTGAACTAAGACCTTGGGTTACTTTGTAACCATTCTCTGTACTTATCATTTCCAGGAATCACAGGGATGAACCATTCTGTTGTGAAAGCAATAGGCAGTAATTACCCCAGAGGTAGCCGGCTCTGTTTGTCTCTCTTTTCAGTGCCCTGAATATGAATGTTAATGAGCAGACCTCAATAGTCTTCTTCATGTGACAAACAAGGTCAGGCCACATAGAACCTGCCGAGTCTCATATATCTCCATTGGTCTCCGGGTTTAGCTACCTGTAATAGGAGAAATGACAAAGGATCTCAGTGGGGATTATAACATTGTCTTTATTATAGCAGCTTCAATATTTACTTAGACAGAACTTTTGCAGACCTCTTATTGAATGCCCCCCCCCCCCATTCCCTCGTACTAAAGACCTAGAATCCTGAGGCATCCAGATCTACTTTACAGACATTGATATTATTATGTAGGGGACAATATATACATATACAGCGGATGAATTATGCATTAAACACGTCACCAGTTTACTAAGTAAATTTATTTCTAAAGGTGCTATTGACATTTAATATATCAATAACAACCCATCCAATCCACAGAGGTAAAGAAAACTAGCCATAGATAACCATAAATGATGTGTAATAATGAGAAAAGTCAAAGGCGAAAAGTATTGCACACATGAAAAAAGAGAGGTGCAAAAAAAAAACATGGAAAGGTCATGGACACCTGCTGAAATCTATCAGTAATTACAAGTGAAAAATATCAGATGGTCTATAAACAGTGTTTCATTTCCAAGGTGCCACACAAGAAACATCTCATGATGGGTAAAACCAGTGAGCTGTCTCAAGATCTTTGCAACTTTATCGTTGCAAAACATACTGATGACATCGGTTTCAGAAGAAATTTTAAAGTACTGAAGGGTCCAGTGAGTACTGTTGGGGCCACAATCTGGAAGAGGAAAGAACAAAATTTCACCATAAACCAGCCAAGGTGCCACACAAACAACATCTCATGATGGGTAAAACCAGTGAGCTGTCTCAAGACCTTTGCAACTTTATTGTTGCATAACATAATGATGACATTGGTTTCAGAAGAAATTCTAAAGTCCTGAAGGGTCCAGTGAGTTCTTTTGGGGCCATAATCCGGTAGTGGAAAGAACAAAATTTCCCCATAAACCAGCCAAGGTGCCACACAAGAAACATCTCATGATGGGTAAAACCAGTGAGCTGTCTCATGACCTTTGCAACTTTATTGTTGCATAACATAATGATGACATTGGTTTCAGATGAAATTCTAAAGTACTGAAGGGTCCAGTGAGTACTGTTGGGGCCATAATCTGGAAGTGGAAAGAACAAAATGGAATGAGCACTTAGTCAACCCCACTAAGCTCTAAAGAAAAGACAGGGAGCGCAACGGGGAAGTGAACGAATAACATCTCCAGATGACTCAGGGAGAGGAACAGCACAAAGTTTCTACTGACGAATACAAGTCGACTGCATGTATAGGATATAACTCTATCCCCAGCACACACAAAGGGGAAATGTGGGTATTTAAGGACACAAGGAAAAGTGATGATGATTAACAGCTGAAAGGTGAGGATATATGCAGGGCTCTAAAAGGAAAAGGATTAACCATAATCAGAGAAGATACACAGGATACCCTTTACACCACACCAGGAAGAATAGAATGTCAGGGAGCAGTTTGTGTAGGCAAACACTGCGACCTTCTACAGCCAGACACCACGGAACTGTCTGTCATCCGTGATATACTCGTGACAAGTCAATTGCGAAATTACTTTTCCTATTCGGTAATATGCATTTATGAAGATGGAAATAACCTATTGAGAACGACTACTGTCTCAGCCATTT
Source organism: Anomaloglossus baeobatrachus (assembly GCF_048569485.1). Lineage (NCBI taxonomy): Eukaryota > Metazoa > Chordata > Amphibia > Anura > Aromobatidae > Anomaloglossus > Anomaloglossus baeobatrachus. The sequence continues at coordinate 196,203,342 of NC_134362.1, read as the reverse complement.
CAATGATAACGGAAACTTAAGTGTCATTTTTAAAGGAGAAATCCAAAAAAGATAGGGAATAAAGGACTTCTTAAAACATTATTTAAAGGAGTTGTCTCAAATCAACATATTTCTTGTATCTAAAGGAAGGGAATCCTACTGATCATGAGATTTCTTCAGAGAAACCAACTTACTCACCACTCCAGCCGTTGTGTCCTCCCCGCACTTCCCCTGCCATCCACGTGTGCTTCTGCCTCCTTCCCCTCCCAGGCTCTGTACATGCCACATAGGGTTCCCAGGAGTGCACCTAAGATGCGCGCATGCACATCGGCCCTCCTCTTAAAGGGATGGGGTGCCATTTCCCGGAAATGTCTCTTAGCCTATGGCACTGCATATTTGAGGCACCTTCCCATTAGGGGGAGGTGCCTACGCAATTCCTTTAGTTAGTTAGTCAGTCAGTCTTCTACCTAGCTAGTTGTTAGGTCCTGAGCTCCCGCCCTGATATACGTGTGTCTGTCACCCTGTACCTGCCTTCCCATTCCTGTCTGTCCCTGCCGTGCCTACCATACCTGTTCATACCTGCTTGCCGGTGTGCCTCAGCTATCCCACCTGTACCTGCCCGTCCGTCTCCTGTCCTGTGGTTCAGCTGCCACAGTCCCGGTAACTTCCCTGGGAGTGGTACCTGGGTGCTTAGTTAAACCCCTCTCACTAAAGGGGAAGCCTGGGTCTCCCCTATGGTCAGTAGGTCCACTAATCCCGCCGGTTACAAGTGTTACAATGGGTCCCAAAGTTTCCTGAGTGAATTGAGCACTAGTGAGCATGTGCAGCAGTAGTCATGGTCGCACATGCTCAGTAGTGTTTCATTCATACAGGAGAGTTTGGGACAGATTGGAATCTCAGCAGCCGGAATCCCAGCAATGATACATTCATTATTTCTTTAAGGAGATGATAAATATGGCATAGTGGACAACCCCTTTAAGTACATGCAAAAATGGCAGTAATAATCATCATAATTATAATATATTAATGCAGCGTAAGGGTTGACATCTGGATGCGGTTTTGTGTAATTGGCCTCTAATACAATTGATCTTATTGCACATAGAAGATAGGGAAATTAGTTTGTGAGCCCCATTGGGGACAGGGAATGATGGGAGTGATTATAAACCGTGGTTGGTGCTGCGGAATAAGTTTAGAATATATAAATAATTCAACTAAATAACTAATAAATAAGTAATCACACAATATTAGTTGCTCTGGGGGGTGTGAGACCTTATTGTTCTGTGCCTTTAAGACCCCCATGCAGCACCAAAGTAGTGGGGGTCCCAATGGCACATAGAGACAGATGCAATAGTGGATACAGTCAGGGAAACATAAATTTGGAAGACGTCTCAAGACTTTTGTCCCGGTGCCCAGACTAATTAATAGAAGCAATTACGAGGTGGTGGTCTCCGATGCTTTTCCGCGGTTTCCAGTGGGTTGCCGTTTCCTTAGGCGATGCATGCACAAAGCAGTCATTAAAATGCAGGGAAACCCATTCATTTTGTCAATTGATACAAGAGCGGCGCTCGCTACTTTTTAAAGAGCTGTTTAAAGGCTAATTGATGGTCAAACATGCAATGTGTAGCCTGTCTCATTTTCTCCTATTAGCCGTGTTTTATTGGTAGTTAATATTTTTTTTCCGAGACCTGAAAGAATATTTGAGCAGATGAAGCGTACACTGTGTGTACAGAATGCAGAGGATACAAATGTAATTAGTGCGCAACATCTCTGGATACAAAGGTTGCCATGTTTGCGTCGGTTTTCCCCGACTACTTCGCTGACGTCTCTTCCCCCTTCTTCGAGATTGTATAAGGAATTTGTCCACAAAAAAGGTGGTCAACGCATTTCTTGCACCATAATTAAAAGGGGTACTAATAGGGTAATTGTGACTAGCAATATGGGGCATTAAGATATCCAAAAGATGTAATGTATAGTAGCTAAAAATGGTGAATGTAATTGTTACACATCTGTTCCGGATCTGGGCTTTGCTCCCTTCACCCCGGTCCGCTAAAGTCTGTTGTGCTCCATGTTGGACATTGCAGATAGACTGGCCAGATTTAATGTGAACGTATCCCTGGGACTATATAAGGCTCCTCAAGACACACACCTGTGTCTTCATATTAAGACTTTATTGTTCCTGAGTCCTGTCTGTCTGCAGCTTCCAGTACCTCTGCTACCTGTCTGCAGTCTCCAGGATGTCTCCTGTCTGTCTTGGGCTTCCAGTACCTATGAATACCTATCTGTCGTCTCCAGGATGTCTCCTGTCTGTCTGGGGCTTCTAGTACCTCTGCTACCTGTCTGCAGTCTCCAGGATATGTCTCCTGTCTCTCTGGGGCTTCTAGCACCTCTGCTACCTGTCTGCGATCTCCAAGACATCTCCTGTCTGTCTGCGGCTTAGAGTACATCTGCTACCGGTCTATGGTCCCCAGGACTTCTCTTGTCTGTCAGCGGCTTCCAGTACTTCTCTTACCTGTCTGTGATCTCCAGGACCTCTCCTGTCTTGTCTGCGGCTTTCAGTACCTCTCCTACCTGTCTGCGATCTCCAAGACCTCTCCTTTCTTGTCTGCGGCTTCCAGTACCTCTCCTACCTTTCTACGATCTCCAGGACTTCTCCTGTCTGTCTGGGGCTTCTAGCACCTCTCCTACCTGTCTGCGATCTCCAGGACCTCCCTGTCTTGTCTGCAGCTGCCATTACCTCTGCTACCTGTCTGCGATCTCCAGGACTTCTCCTGTCTGTGGCTTCCAGTACCTCTGCTACCTGTCTGCGATCTCCAGGACATCTCCTGTCTGTCTGCGGCTTAGAGTACGTCTGCTACCGGTCTATGGTTTCCAGGACTTCTCTTGTCTGCCTTCGGCTTTCAGGACTTCTGCTACCTGTTTGCACTCTCCAGGATATCTACTATCTGTCTGTGGCTTCCCAGTCCTCTGCTACCTGTCTGTGATCTCCAAAACGTCACCTGTCTGCCTGCGGCTTCCAGTTCGTCTGCTTCCTGTCTTCAGTCTGTAGCATATCTCCTGTCTGCCTGCAGCTTCCAGTACCTCTGCTACCTCTCTACGATCTCCATGACTTTCCTATCTGTCTGCGGCTTCCAGTACCTTTGCTATCTGTCTGCAATCTCCAGGATATCTTCTGTGTGCCTGCGGTTTCCAGTTCCTCTGCTTCCTGTCTGTGGTCTCCAGGATGTCTCCTGTCTGTCTGCAGGTTCCATCTCTGCTGTTTTCAGTCTCCAGAACTTCTCCTGTCTTCCTGCAGCTTCAAGAATCTAAGAGATCTGTTCAGTCTCCTGTCCACCTGCGATCTCCAATACCTCTGTTACAAAGAGGCAAGGAATGAAACACGCAGTAAGGACAATTCAGTGGTGACTTCAACAGGTTTTTATTAGGTGCAAATAGGACTCTGTGGCCATTTTCATGAAGACCATCGCATCAATCTGCTCACGTGCCACCTCCGTGACAATTTCTTGAAGTCCATCGCATCAACCGCGGGCGATTCAATAGAGCCCACAATCAGATCAAACGCCCACCGCCGAGACACCCCATCCTGTGACCCTCCTAAGCTGTTCCACTGCACCTCTCAGCTCTCAGTATCGCTGATCCTGCCTCCTATGACCCCACTCCACCACCGACGCCCCGGTAAGCCATATCCGGATTGTAAGACGCACCCCCATTTTACCCCCAATTTTGGGGAGGGTGGAAGTGTGTTTTATAATCTGATTATATATATATATATATATATATATATATATATATATATATTACAGTGCCTACAAGTAGTATTCAACCCCCTGCAGATTTAGCAGGTTTGATAAGATGCAAATAAGTTAGAGCCTGCAAACTTCAAACAAGAGCAGGATTTATTAACAGATGAATAAATCTTACAAACCAACAAGTTATGTTTCTCAGTTAAATTTTAATAAATTTTCAACATAAAAGTGTGGGTCAATTATTATTCAACCCCTAGGTTTAATATTTTGTGGAATAACCCTTGTTTGCAATTACAGCTAATAATCGTCTTTTATAAGACCTGATCAGGCCGGCACAGGTCTCTGGAGTTATCTTGGCCCACTCCTCCATGCAGATCTTCTCCAAGTTATCTAGGTTCTTTGGGTGTCTCATGTGGACGTTAATCTTGAGCTCCTTCCACAAGTTTTCAATTGGGTTAAGGTCAGGAGACTGACTAGGCCACTGCAACACCTTGATTTTTTCCCTCTTGAACCAGGCCTTGGTTTTCTTGGCTGTGTGCTTTGGGTCGTTGTCTTGTTGGAAGATGAAATGACAACCCATCTTAAGATCCTTGATGGAGGAGTGGAGGTTCTTGGCCAAAATCTCCAGGTAGGCCGTGCTATCCATCTTCCCATGGATGCGGACCAGATGGCCAGGCCCCTTGGCTGAGAAACAGCCCCACAGCATGATGCTGCCACCACCATGCTTGACTGTAGGGATGGTATTCTTGGGGTCGTATGCAGTGCCATCCAGTCTCCAAACGTCACGTGTGTGGTTGGCACAAAGATCTCGATCTTGGTCTCATCAGACCAGAGAACCTTGAACCAGTCTGTCTCAGAGTCCTCCAAGTGATCATAAGCAAACTGTAGACGAGCCTTGACATGACGCTTTGAAAGTAAAGGTACCTTACGGGCTCGTCTGGAACGGAGACCATTGCAGTGGAGTACGTTACTTATGGTATTGACTGATACCAATGTCCCCACTGCCATGAGATCTTCCCGGAGCTCCTTCCTTGTTGTCCTTGGGTTAGCCTTGACTCTTCGGACAAGCCTGGCCTTGGCACGGGTGGAAACTTTCAAAGGCTGTCCAGGCCGTGGAAGGCTAACAGTAGTTCCATAAGCCTTCCACTTCCGGATGATGATCCCAACAGTGGAGACAGGTAGGCCCAACTCCTTGGAAAGGGTTTTGTACCCCTTGCCAGCCTTGTGACCCTCCACGATCTTGTCTCTGATGGCCTTGGAATGCTCCTTTGTCTTTCCCATGTTGACCAAGTATGAGTGCTGTTCACAAGTTTGGGGAGGGTCTTAATTAGTCAGAAAAGGCTGGAAAAAGAGATAATTAATCCAAACATGTGAAGCTCATTGTTCTTTGTGCCTGAAACACTTCTTAATACTTTAGGGGAACCAAACAGAATTCTGGTGGTTTGAGGGGTTGAATAATAAATGACCCTCTGAATAAACTTTTCACAATTTAAAAAAATAAAAATAAAAGAAATAACATTCTTTTTTGCTGCATTTCACACTTCCAGGCTGATCTACAGTCCAAATGTCACAATGCCAAGTTATTCCGAATGTGTAAACCTGCTAAATCTGCAGGGGGTTGAATACTACTTGTAGGCACTGTATATACACACACACATAGTGGGTTAAATAAGTAATGAACACGTCACCAATTTTCCAAGTAAATCTAATATATAAAGCAGAGTGTATGTATGTATGTATGTATGTGTGTATGTATGTATGTGTGTATGTATGTATGTATGTATGTATGTATGTGTGTATGTGTGTGTTTATGTCCGCTAAAAGAATCCACACCGTCACATTTACAATCACAAAATTTTGCACAGACATCCCATGTGATTCAGGGAACGTCATAGACAATGTTTTGACGGAAAAATGTAACCCCGCACTTTGCAGTTATTCACCAAAAGCCTGCTTACATTAAAGTCAATAGAGCAGTGAGCTACAGGTTATTAATAGCAACTGTCAGTGGTTGCTGTAGGAACAAAATAAATTGTTAGTATAAGAAGCTTATGTGTGAGGTAATAAGATGTCGGTGGGGAGACGGATACAGTGAAAGACAGAGGGAGAGAAACACAGACAGACAGGGAAAGAGACAGAGAGAGAGACAGACTGTCAAAGAGACAGAGGTAGACAGACACAGACAGACAGGGAAAGAGACAGGGAAAGAGACAAGGAAAGAGAGAGAGACAGGGGAAGAGAGAGACAGGGACAGAGACAGAGACAGGGAAAGACAAACGGAAAGAGACAAAAACAGGGAAAAAGACGGGGAAAGACACAGAGACAAGAAAAGAGACAGGGAAATAGACAGAGACAAGGAAAAAGACAGGGAAAGAGACAGACAGACGGAGAGAGAGACTGACGGAGAAAGAGACAGAAGGAGAATGAGACAGATGGGGAAAGAGACAGACACGGAAAGAGACAGAAACACAAAGACAGACAGGTAAAGAGACATACACACAGAGACAGAGAGACAGACACACAGAGAAACACACAGAGACAGACAGAGAGATAGTTATTATCCCGGGCAACGCCCGGGGTACTACAGCCAGTATATATATATAGGGTCTTTTGGGGCTCTGAACATTAAAGAGCAGGTGCGACTGCTACCGCTGCACCCCATAAATTGTGCCCCCCTTTGCCTCCTGACTGCACACTCACCAGTGCCTTAAATATTCTAACAAAGGTGCTGATATCAGCTTCACAAAGCCTTCGGATAACTATGACCGCTACTCCCTTCCCATCGACATATATCATCGGAAAGTTGCACCGTACAACCCTAAAAATATATTTCACTCCAAGGGCCTAATTACAATACCGCTTGAATTATTAGCGGCGTAGTCATTGATTCTGTTGTAACGCTTGGCGCTTATTTATTGGTCTCTGGATTAGGATTACAATACAGAGATAAAAAGGCAGACTGGCACAGCGATGTGCCCGCCACGTCAAGCAGCGGATATAAAATTCTAAGGGGGATGCGCGTTCTGCTCAATAAAATGTAAATGAGGTACGTCAAGGCGCCGAGCTTCAATGCATCAAAGAGCCCGGAGGCGGCTGCGGCCACCTTAGTACTTTGAGTGCGCGGAAGCGGGGAGATGTTTATTTAACAATAAAAGGAATTGACAAACGGAATGTTCACGAACGTTTAATAATATCTTGTATCAATTTCCAAATTCCGCAGGATTCCGCTGTCTGCGGTTGACACATGTCTCCCGCGATTTCTCCCAGCCTATGATATTGATCGGTGATTTGCATAGGACCTCTGCTTGATACGTAGCCCTCCCGCTGGGACTTCTCCTTGCAATCCCCTCTTAATCCATAGTGTTATTTTAAGATTTAAGGAATTATTTATTAGTGTGACATGCGGAGCGGTGTAATGCTTCTAAGCCTTCCTAGGTTTCGACTGAACGCTTTTTAAGTCAGTCTCTCACAGTACCGTCATTTTTATCTTGGGGTCAAGAGATCAGGCTTAAAATGTTAGGCTTAAAGTCTAGAAAGCATCTTTCATATTGGTTCTTTGATGAGGGTTCACTTGGAACTAAGCATCTGCAGTGATATAAGAAAGCTTCACCCCACAGTGGACTATAATAATGGCTTTCCCTGATGGGGGCGCTGTATGCAATAACACTAGGTCTTATGCGGGTGCTGAGAGGGGCTTTCTCACATGCCCCTCATTACAGGTGATTGCTCTGCTTCATTAGGGATTGGGGGCTGTAGGAATAGCATACTACATGGGATATGTGGGGGACATTATACTGGGGGCTGTGGGGATAGCATACTACATGGGATATGTGGGGGACATTATACTGGGGGCTGTGGGGATAGTATACTACATAGGATATGTGGGGGACATTATACTGCAAGCTGTGGGGATAGCATATTACATAGGATATGTGAGGGATATTATACTGGAGGCTGTGGGGATAGCATACTACATAGGCTATGTGGGGGATAATATACTGGGGGCTGTAGGAATAGCATACTACATAGGATATGTGTCGGAGAATATACTGGGGGCTGTGGGAATAGTATACTTCATAGGATATGTGGGGGACATTGTACTGGGAGCTGTGGGGATAGCATACTACATAGGATATGTGGGGGACATTATTCTAGCAGCTGTGGGGATAGCATACTACTTAGGATATGTGGGTGATATACTGGGGGCTGGGGGGATAGAATGCTACATAGGATAGGTGGGGGATATTATACTGGGGGCCGTGGGGATAGCATACTACATAGGATATGTGGGTGATATTATACTGGGGGTCTGTGGGTATAGCATACTACATAGGATATGTGTGTGATATTATACTGGGGGTTGGGGGGATAGAATGCTACATAGGATATGTGGGGGACATTATACTGGCGGCTGTGGGGATAGCATACTACATAGGATATATGGGGGCAGTGGCGTAACTAGAGTTTGATGGGCCCTGGTGCAAAATTTGGACCGGGGCCCATCCTCCACGTACACCGCCACTTAGGGTACGGGATAATGACACTGACACTCGGGGTACAGGATAATGATGCTGACACTTGGCTCTTACCCTGAGCACCCTGCTTTCCCATGATCTGAAATCCATCTATCAGAACACAGCTTCCCTATGTTCTGATATCCATCTTGTCCTCAGCACTCAGCTTCCCCATGCTCTGCTATACATCATTCCCTCGGCACCCAGCTTTCCCATATCAGAGCATGGGAAAGCTGTGTGCTGAGAGATGTACAGCAGAGCATGGGAAAGCTGGGTGCTGAGAGATGTATAGCAGAGCATGGGAAAGCTGGGTGCTGAGAGATGTACAGCAGAGCATGGGAAAGCTGGGTGCTGAGAGATGTACAGCAGAGCATGGGAAAGCTGGGTGCTGAGAGATGTATAGCAGAGCATGGGAAAGCTGGGTGCTGAGAGATGTACAGCAGAGCATGGGAAAGCTGGGTGCTGAGAGATGTATAGCAGAGCATGGGAAAGCTGGGTGCTGAGAGATGTATAGCAGAGCATGGGAAAGCTGGGTGCTGAGAGATGTATAGCAGAGCATGGGAAAGCTGGGTGCTGAGAGATGTATAGCAGAGCATGGGAAAGCTGGGTGCTGAGAGATGTATAGCAGAGCATGGGAAAGCTGGGTGCTGAGAGATGTACAGCAGAGCATGGGAAAGCTGGGTGCTGAGAGATGTACAGCAGAGCATGGGAAATCTGGGTGCTGAGAGATGTATAGCAGAGCATGGGAAAACTGGGTGCTGAGAGATGTATAGCAGAGCATGGGAAAGCTGGGTGCTGAGAGATGTATAGCAGAGCATGGGAAAGCTGGGTGCTGAGAGATGTATAGCAGAGCATGGGAAAGCTGGGTGCTGAGAGATGTATAGCAGAGCATGGGAAAGCTGGGTGCTGAGAGATGTATAGCAGAGCATGGGAAAGCTGGGTGCTGAGAGATGTATAGCAGAGCATGGGAAAGCTGGGTGCTGAGAGATGTGTAGCAGAGCATGGGAAAGCTGGGTGCTGAGAGATGTACAGCAGAGCATGGGAAAGCTGGGTGCTGAGAGAAGATGTATAGCAGAGCATGGGAAAGCTGTGTGCTGAGAGAAAGAGCCTTTTTCCCTTAGCACAAAACATTCCCATCCCAAGCTTGTATCTTTATCCCCCCTTGTATATAATTCTCCAAGTACTATAATGGCCCCCACAGAGCCTTCCATATAGTCCCACATAACCCTTCATATATTAGAATGCACCTCCATAGTCCTTCATGTATTATAATGCATTTCCCATAGTCTTCCATGTATTATAATTCACCCATAGTTCTCCATATATTATACTACACCACAGTCCTCCATGTTTTATAACGCACCCCCATAGTCCTCCATGTATAAAGTAACACTCCTCCATGTATAATGCACCCATATAGTCCATGTATAGGGTGTCCTTCATGTTTATTATTCAGCCCCATAGACCTCCTTGTATCATGCAGCCCCATAGACCTCCATGTTTCCTGCAGCCAGCCCCCCCCCAGGGACTCCATGTGTCATTCAGCAAGCCCCCCAAAGTCTCTATGTGTCCTGCAGCCAGCCCCCTCCAGGGCCTCCATGTGTCATGCAGCCAGTCCCCCCCCCCCCAGGGCCTCCATGGGGCCTGGCTGCAGGACAGATGGAGTCCTTGGGCTGCAGGCTCCCCCAAAGGACTCCATGTGTCTTGCAGCCACCCCCCCCCCCTAGGGCCTCCATGTGTTCTTCAGCCAGCCCCCCCCCCCCAGGGCCTCCATGTGTTCTGCAACCAGGGCCCCCCCCCCAAGGACTCCATGTGTCCTGCAGCCAGGGCCCTCCCAAGGACTCCATGTGTCCTTGCAGCCAGCCCCCCCCCCCAGGGCCTCCATGTGTCCTGCAGCCAGGGCCCACCCAAGGACTCCATGTGTCCTGCAGCCAGGGCCCACCCAAGGACTCCATGTGTCCTGCAGCCAGGGCCCACCCAAGGACTCCATGTGTCCTGCAGCCAGCCCCCCCCCCCCCGGGCCTCCATGTGTCCTGCAGCCAGGCCCCCTCTAAGGACTCCATGTGTCCTGCAGCCAGGCCCCCTCTAAGGACTCCATGTGTCCTGCAGCCAGGCCCCCTCTAAGGACTCCATGTGTCCTGCAGCCAGGCCCCCTCTAAGGACTCCATGTGTCCTGCAGCCAGGCCCCCTCTAAGGACTACATGTATCCTGCAGCCAGCCTCCCCGTGTACTCACGGATTTATAAAAAAAGAAATAAAAAAAAAAAGTACTCACCTCTCTTCTCCTTCCACCGCAGTTCTGTCCTCACCTCTACTTGTTTTACCGCTGCTCGTCCTCACTTCTGTCCTCGTTTGCCCGTGGCTCCGGTCGGCGTCCTCCTGTGCTCTGTGCTCTCACCACACACAGCAGTCGCACGAGTGACGTCACCGCGCAGGCACAGGGAAAGACCGATGATGCATAGAGCGACGCCGGCCCCTCTATGCAATATCAATGCAAGCAGTGCGCGGTGACGGGAGCTCGGTGAGTGACGGGTGCGCTGACACCAGGCAGGGGGGCCTGGTGTCAAGGACGGCGGCCGGGTCATATAGCAGCCACCGCGCTGCGTGGTCTGCGGCAGAACAGCGCAGCTCCTCTCACAGAAAGGAGCTGGCTGCTGATCTGCCGGGTGGCAGCAGGCCCCTAACCTCCCGGGCCCGGTCGCAATCGCGACTGCGGTAGTTACGCCCCTGTGTGGGGGACATTATACTGGGAGCTGGAGGGATAGAATGCTACATAGGATATGTGGGGGATATTATACTGGAGGCTGTGGGGATAGCATTCTACATAGGATATGTGGGGGAAATTATACTGGGGGTCTGTGGGGATAGTATACTTCATAGGATATGTGGAGGACAACGGTGGCACACTATGTGAAAGGGGGGGGGGGGGCAACAGCGGCACACTATGTGAAAGGGAGGGCAACGGCGGCACACTATGTGAAAGGGGGGGCAAATGCGGCACACTATGTGAAAGGGGGGGCAACGGCGGCACACTATGTGAAAGGGGGGGCAACGGCGGCACACTATGTGAAAGGGGGGAACTGTAATTTGCTATAAGGTGGGGACGAGGGTGTCTTCTATCAAAATGTTCTGGGCAGAGGCGTAGCTAGGGGTTCAGCTCAGGGAAGGGGGGGGGGGGGGGTAAAAAAAATCTGAGTGGGCCCCTAACTAGTGACCCTGATTTACAATTACAATGGTGCAGCCTAATTGTGGGTACAGGGGAACCTCGGCAGATGACAGACCAGGAACAGGACTCTGGGGAGCATGAGCGGGAATGGCAGGCGTGACCGGTGGACGCATGGACTGGACCAGTGAGGAAGCAGCGGTGGTGCGACGCAGGTGTGACTGGCTCAGTGGTTACGGAGCGGTGCCTGGATGGTGAGACCGGCTTAGTAGGTAAGGAGCGCTGCTGGGACACCGTGACAGTACCCCCCCCCTTGAAGCCCCCCTCTCCTCCACCGAGACATGAAGGCACACCGAAGAGGGGCAGCAACGTACTTCCGGGACAACCAGGACCGGGCCTCAGGACCACAATCCACCCAATCGACCATGAAGGACTGCTTACCCCGGACCGTTTTCATGGCCACTCTGTCCAGTATCGGGGAACCCATGTCAGCGGCAAGGGAGGCAACGGAAAGGGAAGAAGCAGGACAGGAATCAAGGACGACCGGATCGGGCGTCTCGGACCAGGTATCAGACAATGTCTCATCCTGGGCAGCCGCTGGACTCAAAGTCTCATCTCTAGAAGGCGGTGAAATCAAAGTCTCATCTCCAGAAGATGGTGGAATCAAGGTCTCGGATGCCTGAGGCGGTGGAACGTCACTGGATAGCGTAGTCTCTTCTTCAGGATCCTGCAGCTTGACTGAGTCAAGTGCCAGGGGCTGAGGAACAGGCTGCAAGCAGGTTTCGTGGCACAAGGGACTCCAGCGGGTAATCGCGCCAGAGCGCCAACCAATAACAGGGTCATGGAGTTTCAGCCAGGGCAGGCCCAACAGGAGCTCAGGAGCCATCCTCGGGATCACATAGAAGGCGATGGTCTCTGTATGCGAAGTGCCAACCTGGAGGTTCACGGGCTCGGTGGTATACCGGACAGGTTCGTAGAGCGGTTTGCCGTCCACTGAGGCGAACCAGAGAGGCTTCTTCAGTGGGGTGACAGGGACCTGGTATTTGTCTACCGTGGCCTGGTGGATAAAGTTGCCTGCCGCCCCAGAATCGATGTGGGCCTCAGCTGAAAACCGGGTCCCCTCTGTCGTCACCCGGACAGTCTGTTTAACTGGAACCAAAGGGATTTTGGTGGCAAGGGTGGCGGTTCCCACCATCCCTTGGACCTGGGGTCTACCTGGTTTCTCCGGGCAAGAACGGAGCATATGTGAACCGTCTCCACAATAGAAGCACAGGCCCCAGGCGAGCCGTTCTGCACGGCGTTGCTTGGCTTTGGTCAGACGGTCCACTTGCATGGGTTCTGGTGACGATTCGCGGAAAGGCAGGGACGAGGGTGCGGTAGGTCTCTGCGGGGGCAAGGCGTGGCGAGGTGGTCGCTTCTCCCAGACTACCTCCTGGGCACGCTCCTGAAAACGGAGGTCAATCCGAGTGGCCAGGGAAATCAAAGCGTCCAAGGTTCGTGGAACGTCACGGCCGGCTAGTTCGTCTTTGATGCGGCCAGAGAGACCTTCCCAAAAGGCCGCCGTCAAGGCCTCATTGTTCCAGCCCAGCTCAGAGGTGAGCGTGCGGAACTGGATGGCGTATTGGCCGACGGTCAGGGTCCCTTGGCGTAGCCGGAGAAGCGAAGAGGTCACTGCGGTAGTTCGTCCGGGCTCATCGAAGGTACTTCGGAAAGCTTGCAGGAACTCCCTGGATGTCTGTGATCATCGGGTCCTCATTTTCCCACAGGGGGTTAATCCAGGCCAGGGCTTCGCCTTCCAGGTGTGACATAAGGAACGCCACTTTAGCCTGGTCTGAGGTGAACAAGTGCGGGAGCAACTGGAAGTGCAGGGAGCACCGGTTCAGGAAGCCTCGGCAGGACTTGGGATCCCCTGCATAGCGAGGCGGAGCAGCAAGGCGAAGTTGCGAGGCCGTGGAGGAACCTGGTTCAGACCTGGAGACTGGTTGCTGCGTGGACTCAGACGAGGCGGCGGTCTGCAGCGTATATAACCGGTGGTCCACGGACGCCAGGAATTTCAGCATCCGGTTCAGGGTTTCACGCTGTTGTGCCAGCTCCTGGCGCAGCTCAGCCAGCTCTGATGTTTG